>NC_066531.1:17097697-17112593 GCF_024679095.1 Eriocheir sinensis | reverse complement strand
TTATGTTCTGCAATGAAGGCGCACATCTTAAGCTCTGAGGCTACGACTTGTTTTTCAAAGCTTGCTGATACACTTGGTTGAAAATAATTGGTGACTTTCTTATGCTGGTTACTTGCATTCATGTTTTTCTTGTGTTTCTCAGTTAAGTTGTGCCTTTCTGGTAATGTTATGCTGCCGGATAATTCACTATCACATGCAGTGTAGAATGCCTTATTTGGGTTTTTCTTACTCTGGATCATCCATGGTGAGAATTTGGGGTCACTTAGCAGTTTCAACTGAAATTTATGATCATATTTGACTTTCTTCTTTGGAGTCTGAGGACCCTCATCATCACTGTCAGAGTCATGTGGTCTTACTTGTCTGATATCACTCATGCTTGTAGCATGTCATTAACCCTGGATAAAAGAAACGAATAAATAACATTCGTAACCGTACTGTATGAAATTATCTCGTAGACCCCAAGGCCACTAAAGCACATAGCTTACTCATCTTTCCCTACATATTCACCCCAGACTATGAGGCTAGTGACGCAGCCTCTTGTGAATCGGCTGCTTTCTTCAATCATGAGTCAGTGATCAACCTCTGCCACACAATAGTCTTGAAAACATTTACCCCTATGTTTATAAAAGGTCCTGGCTACTGGACCTATTCACTTGCCTCCCCCATCACTCTGACACTCACATGCCCCACCAGTCCTGTAAACAAACATACTGTCAGCTTGGCGGGTAATGGAATATTGACGCTTAGGCAAGGTTCTCTTCGTAGTGCTGAGTCCATCTCCCTACAGGAGCTAACAGATGGCTTGCAGCCCCTTAATTCTGTGGTCGAGCCGGATCAGCCCTTTCAACCAGCAATCCCTTGGTGGATCGTCGTCGCCATTGTCGTGATCCGGGTTCTTCTGCTGGTGACGTCTGCCGTGGGGTATTCCTATGTCCTGCGCTACGCAGAACACCGCCTACTTCCAGAATAGAGCCAATTGCAGACATTGAAAGGCGTATCTTCTCTCTCAACCAACACCTGTGAGATATCAGGGGCGAGATCTTCCTGAAGGGGAAGTATGTCGGGACCCAGAAAACGAACAAACAACGAGGGTAATGGAAAACAGATACCTAGAGAGGAATGACAGATATACAACTGTGTAAACATCTGACAGGACAAACACTAACAAGAAGGGTGACATATATAATAGTGTAAACATCTCATAGTACAAACGATAACAAAAAGGGGAAACAACGACGGTCAAGGAAAACATATACCCAGACTCAGATACAGAAAACAGATACCCAGTAGGCGTGGTCAGAAAGTGTGAACAGCCATTGAAAAATACTCTGAACCTGTGACGTCATTCGTGGCGACATGTTATAAACCATTAGCTTAAAAGAAAAATCACTGTCTTAAGAGTGAATCACGAATAAGTAGGAGAAGTAAAACAATACAACATAATGACCGAGCCAATGGGTGTGACAGGAAGTATTGGCCACTGGTTATGTAGAAAATTAAGGCGTGTCAAGGATGTAAGTCCGCCTCAAGCAAAGAAAAATGTGAACTAGAAATCAGTGGTATGGGCAGACCGAGCTTGGTTCTCGCCTCAAGCAGACCTGCTACCCACTCAGCTGAGAATGGCTGTTGTGATCTTAATCGTGAGAAGAAATTCGAGAATCTAAGGGAAACCGACTGTATTGTCCTGGAGATTATAATGTAGGAGATGTGTAGTAGGATTGTGAGTGGAACAGGATCGTGATTATTTTATCGCGATATAAAGCAAAGGTAAAACCACTGGGTGTGGTATAATTTGGTGTTTCCGTGACTTGTAGTAGATTATACTATAGGAATGTGTTATTAGGATTTTGTGAAGAGAGTACATAATGATTGTGATGTAAGCAGAGAAGCAGATAGATAAGTGGAACGACGAGTGTTATAATTATTGGCAACAATTGAGCACATATTGTAGTATTATGTTTAAGACATGTCGTTTGTCATATATTGCATCCATTGCTGAATATGCCAGTGTTATGATCGTCTGAGCATAGAATATTGCGTAAGGCAATTACTTTCATTTAATTTCAAATAAATTTATATATTTTTTCCTTGTTTATCCCCGAACACCAGTCTCCAATAACAACTTAAGCCGGATCACGCTACCAGGGATACGAGACGGTCATATATGGAGTAATTAATGAGTGATAAAATAATTGTTTTAATACAAGTTAATACAAATGAAATAAAATATAAAGATTAAATACAAGAAAAGAAGGGTCCAAAAGTGTGGCTGTGTCAGATACCTCTGTAATACAAGTAACTAGGAGCTCCAAGCCAACAAATATATTCAGTCCTCAGTCACACACACACACACACACACACACACACACACACACACACACACACACACACACGTACAGTGTAATTCAAGCAAACATATCAAAATTGAAAATGGTCGTATCTCGCTTATTTCCAGAGTAAAGTTTTTTATTAACAATCAGCAGCGGACGGGAAAAAAAATGGATAACCCGAAGGGGCTGTCGTGTGGGGTGGGGTGTGGAGAGAGAGAGAGAGAGAGAGAGAGAGAGAGAGAGAGAGAGAGAGAGAGAGAGAGAGAGAGATAGCAAATCATCCGTCTACTGACCTGTATGTCCTCACTAAACTGAGGGAAATCACGAACGGTAGGTATAATAGTTTATGAAGAGTAACGAGCCTCCATTATGGGAGGTAAGGGTTGCATATGACTTGCGCTACACTGTCGTGTCATCCTGACAAGATGTTGCATCACTTCCACTGTACCCCTCCACTAGTGGTGGCAGCGCTCCACACGTAGGCACGAAGCAAGCACTTAACGAGCATAAGCAAATCTTGTGTTTACACTTGTAATATTTGCTTTGTTTTGTGTATGCAGCTCAGCGTTTTAAGGAAGTAATTGTTTTGAATCTTCGTATACTTCAATTTCAAGAAAATAAAAATGTATAAGAAATGCATTGTAATTCTCAGACAACGACGTTGTTTGTTAACGCTCATCGGATCCGGGGACGAGTAGGTTTCATTGCTTGTTTTTCCAACAGAAGTTCAGTCATCTATAGGCGATGGAAAGTTTTCAGATTCCGCCATAATCATATTTACTTTTTAACTCTTAGCGGGTGATATTTTCTCAAATAGTCTCCAGAGCAAATACCCCTCACTCATCGTTAATCAAGTCATACTGAGTATACTATTCTGAGGAGACCTCGGGTAACCTTGTCCCAGGGAATCTACCCCAACGGCCGGTGGCAACACTGCAGGGTGGCGCACGGCTGCCTGAGGTGACGGAGCTCACATATGAGGAGTCCGGTGGTAGTGGCGCGTGCCCTGCCATAAGTGTAACCATCACGAGTAGTAACAAATGTACGGAAGTGGGGGTAATTGGGAGTGGGGGGGGACTGGAAGTGGGGGTTGGGGGGGTCAGCGGTCAGCGGGGGGGTTACGGAAGAGGGGGTATCTGGACCCCCCCCCTCCCTAAACCCCCCCCTACACCCATCTCTTTTACCTTTTCACCCCCCCCCCCTCACCCCCTCTCGGACTAGCGTACGGAAGCGAGAAGCTGACGGGAGTAGGGGTGCCCAGCAGGGAGGGAGGGGGAGGGTGACGGGAGAAGGGATACTTGAAGGGTTAAGATAAATCTTTCTTTGACCCTCGAATGACCACGAGATTATAATCACGGAAAAGGTTAAGGACATTAGGTTAATGACCAGGCTGAAATATGAATTTACTCTCTAATGCAAGTCCGAAAATAAAATAAAAAATCGCCATTGAACGTAAGACTCGATAAATTATTTAAGTTTTTGCTGGATGTATTGTATCATTATCTTCTTATTTCTCATTTCTCAACTTGTTTCTTCTTATTTCTTTCCTCAACTTATATATATATTTTTTTACTCCGGTTATTTGGTGCCATCTAACCCTAAACACTGCAGCACCAAGTCTTTTTTTTTCTGATTTTGCATTAATTAATGTCTTATATCTCATTTCTTAACTTCTTTCTTCTTATTTATTTTCTCAACTTGCATTTCTTTATATTTTCTGCATGCTCTTCGATGTCATATGACCTTAGGCGTTGCCGCATCGAGTTTACCTTTTTCCGTGAAAAAGGGATCATGTGTGTGTGTGTGTGTGTGTGTGTGTGTGTGTGTGTGTGTGTGTGTGTGTGTGTGTGTGTGTGTGTGTGTGTGTGTGTGTGTGTGTGTGTGTGTGTGTGTGTGTGTTCCATTCCCCTCCGATTCTTGAGAAATCTGCGGCTAGCTCGAAATTTTGTGGGCCATCTTTTTTAGCCGATTATATGCTCCGAAGCGGAATTTAGTGAGGATTCTTATGGTATCTTCAAATTCCTCATACGTCTATTAGTTCTTGAGTTACACCGAGAAAACTGATTTTTTTTCTCTCGTCAGAGTAGCATAACAAATAAAAATCACTCATTAATTAATGTCTTATATCTCATTTCTTAACTTATTTCTTCTTATTTCTTTTCTCAACTTGCATTTCTTTATATTTTCTGCCTGCTCTTCGGTGTCATATGACCTTAGACGTTGCCGCATCGAGTTTACCTTTTTCCGTGAAAAAGGGATCATGTGTGTAATAATGCGTGTGTGTGTGTGTGTGTGTGTGTGTGTGTTCCATTCCTCTGATTCTTGAGAAATCTGCTGCTTGCTCAAAATTTTGTGGGCCAACTTTTTAGCCGAATATATGTTCCGAAGCGGAATTTAGTGAGGATTCTTATGGTATCTTCAAATTCCTCATACGTCTATTAGTTCCCGAGTTACACCGAAAAACTGAATGTTATTCTCTCGTCAGAGTATCCTAAGAAATAAAAATCACTCAAAGCTCCTCATCTACGTTCCTTAGAAAGATTGCCATATGTTACTATTAAGAAACTTATCCCAACAACTGCAAATTTGACGCACTTTCATCGAAAACTTAATTTTTAATATTTTTTTATTTACTTTTATGGCGCGTTTCGCGTCATCGTCCGCCAGAACCTTTAACCCTTGATGACATGAAATGCGTCATCGTGCGCGAGGTTAAATAAGTCAGATTTATCTCAAATTCACTGTCTGGGCAGACAAATATTCGGAAAAGAGAAGGCAAACCAGTTTGTAGATATATATAAATATGCCGTATATTCACGTCCTTATGGATATCTTCTTGTTGATTAGGGTATAAATACTCCTGAATCCCTACAGTTTCGCTCAAACATTGTTGGAGAGCCTCCCAGATGAACGCGTATTCCAATGGTGAACTCCAGGAAAAAGGAACTCTTACACGTTCTATACTCCCAACATAACGAACCCTATGGTTTAAGCTCTCAGCTACTTCTGATCTTACTCTCTTAAGCCTTTGCAGTTACTTTCGTAAACCATCGAAGTCCGCCTTCCTGAAGTCAGGTATTAAGTGTTGTTTCTGCTGACTCTATCCTCCCATTTAATATTAAATTTAATTACCTTATGATCACTGTTACCTAATGAACCCCCAACCTGAATGTTGCTTATTATGTCCTCTTTATTAGTTAACAACAAATCCAAAATATTTTCTTCCCTCGTTCGCACTGTTTTGTATATAGAACGAACTTACATTAGCTGAACTCACACTGTTTTGATTATAGAACGAACTTACATTAGCTGAACTCACACTGTTTTGAATATAGAACGAACTTACATTAGCTGATCTCACACTGTTTTGAATATAGAACGAACTTACATTAGCTGAACCCACACTCCTGGAAGAAGCTAAAATTTTATAAAGGCTACAATAAAATCAATATGACCGATGAAGATACGGCATGTCACAATGAACAAACTCACTGTCTTCTCTGTAAATACGGGTTTTAAAAGGTAAAGGAGTAAAACATCATGACCATGAAAAATCAGGAAACAATTACATTGAAGCTTATTGTAATAAATGCAACCTTCAAATGAAAAAAATCACAAATTGCAGCGCACTCTCATTGCACATTATGCGGATTACGACATGACGTTAATCCCGCGTGAATTAACGCTACCTGACTTTGAAAATCAAACTAAGACCAAAACATTCAGTTCAGAAATACCATGAAGTCATCATAAATGACTTGAGATTTATTGACACGTATGTCTTTATGTCTGGTTCACTCGCGGCTTTAGCGAACCAATTCATCAGCACTGGGAACGAGCCCATGTGCACAACAGATGTTGAAAGATGTGCCAGCACCTGCGTTACCATTATTGATCAAGGGAAAGCAGGTTTTGTTATGACTATATGGACTCGATGGAACGACTTTCTGAGACACGTCTTCCATCCCGCGAAGATTTTTTCAATTCGCTTCAAGAAGCAGAACTTTCCGAAAGTGATTATAAACATGCTCAGAATGTTTGGAAAGTAGCTGGTGTCAGAGCCTGATGGACTATTTGTTGCTTTATGTAAAAGTGGATGTTGGCCTTCTGTGATGTCTTCCTAGAGTGGAGAGGTATTTTGAAAACCCAGTGGAGGTTGGATATTGTAAATTATGTTAGCCTGCCAGGATTTGCCTATGACTCTTTTTGTTAAAAACACAGCAGGAATTAGAGATGCTTAGTAGCCCACACATATATCATTGCATTCAAACAAATGTGCGTGGGGGCTACACAAGTGTTGTGCGTCGTTTTGTACGTACCAATAACATCTACACGAACCCTCAGTTTAATCCAAAACATGATAGAAACACTTTCCTTTCATATCTTGACTTCAACAGTCTTTATCCCACTGTAATGCAAGAGAAGTTACCATGTGGAGATATGAGAAAACTAGATGAGACAGAAATGCACTGGTTTTTGAGCGGGAGGGGGGCTAGGTCAATCAAGCAACCGATGGCGATTTTGGATACCTCATTCTGTGCAATACTGAGGCTGTCTCACGTGAAGTCATTGAGAAAACGGATGACCTCCCACTGACCATCAGAAGACACAATATCATCAATAGAGATATATCGTCAGCCGCACACGAATGGTATGAAGAAGAAAACCGTCCAGTACCGTGTAAGAACATGAAACAGATTGGAACACATGTTGCTCAGGAGAAAATGCTGTTTGCTCTGTCCCTCCTTAAACTGCTATTCAACTAGGCCGGGTTGTTAAACAGTGCATGCTATTTATATGTTTAAGCAAAAGCACTTTCTTGCGGACTTCATTCAGGATAACATAGAAGCCCGCAAAAGTGCTACTTTGTAATGTGTATATTATAATGTACATGTGTATGTATGACTGTACGTGTGGCGACACCCGGTCGGTGTCGCACAACAGGATGTCTAACAACACGTCGTGCTTTTGGCCGTGGGAAGCTGTGATGAACTGACACTAGGATCAGCAAATGATGACTTTCATCAACAGTCATCAACCGGAAGCCCCACCCTTCCGGACGCACTACAAGCAAATAAAACAGGCGAACAACGCAGAGAAGAGGAGAGAAGACGGGTGACGGGCAGGCGAGCGGTGCTCCGCCGCCCCGCGCCCTGCAGCGGTGTGGCTGTCTCTGATTTCGTGCGTCTGGAAGGGTGGGGCTTCCGGTTGATGACTGTTGATGAAAGTCATCATTTGCTGATCCTAGTGTCAGTTCATCACAGCTTCCCACGGCCAAAAGCACGACGTGTTGTTAGACATCCTGTTGTGCGACACCGACCGGGTGTCGCCACACGTACAGTCATACATACACATGTACATTATAATATACACATTACATCAAAATAGGTAATGTTATCCGTAGAGTCTCCTAATAATTACAATGTGATAACAAGGACAAGTCTGGAGAACCTTAGAAGCATCGGCAGTCAGCACCACTAACTCCTAATACTCCGTTTTACAGGTCTACAGTACTATAAAAGAAAATCCTGTCACTAAGTTGTGAAGTCACTGTTATAACAAATCTCACAGAAATATATAATTCCAGCATAATTGATTAAAGTAATTCCAGCATTAATAAACATCAAATGACAAAGACAAATTTCCACCTATCCCTCGATCGTAACGAACGTGGATGACTGACATCTTTGACGCCAAAAATAATTCCCGTAACGGGTAACAGTGGTATGTCAAGTAAGGGTAAGTAAGACTTGTCTGCTTACTTCCAAAGCTTACAGATATTCACATGCTGGTTACGATAAAGCTAGGGACAGCATCTGCTCAAGTTAAGTCTGTTAGTGCAGAGAAAAGTCTGTTTTAAGCAGAAGCACATGAGGTTCAAGGTTAAATTGTACCTATCCCTATGTTAGTCTACACCCTCGGTTATTACGGCTCCAATTAAATTAAGAAGACTGACTGCCTTGCATCAACTCAGCAATAAAAGAAAATAGTGGGTTAGAGTGAAAAGTATTACTCAAACACTCCCCTTCTCGCATGAAAAAGATGCAGGCAAAAGCTTAGGAACCAAACATAAATTAGTAGATGCGAGGATGCAGGTTATAGTCGTGTGGTGGAAAGATACACAAAGCAGCGTCAGGCTGAACCTCAAGCCGGCGCTAGTCTTTGAAGACGATCACTATGCACCATTCTGTGCAAAAAAATCGTAAAGCTCAAATTTCCAACCACCTATTTATCTGACTATTTCTGCCTAAACCACGGGTAAAAGAACACACCAAGGAATTTTGATTACCGCTGGTGACACCCAGAAAGGTTTAGGTCAGAGGGTCGAAGGCCCCTCCCGACGAACGTGTCGACGGCAAACGAAGCAAAAAAGGACCCAAAATAATTTTAAATGCCATAAAAGTTGGCTGATAAAACCGTGTAGGTTGCCAGTGGGGCTGTAGTCAAGGGATACTGCACTCCTTCGAAGAGGAACTTTAAGGACAATCATGTACACAAGGAACTCTAGTAATAATCTAGCATTAGCTACAGAAATGGTTTCTCCATCTGTCGAGTTTCCCTGTTTAAAACACGAGATCAAATCAGTACATAGCCTATAGGCGTCCACTTGCCTATTAAAAAGGCCTGGTTTGCACAGTGTCCACAGCAAAATTTATACCCTTTACGAGGCTGTGTTGCCCATCTTCCCCAAATGTTTCAAGAAAAAGTGACCGAAACGCATCATAATCCTTCCGTCCAGTGAACGCGCTCCTGTTTATGAGGGCCCTGCGCCCGTTCCCGGGATTGACCTTCGAGCGGCTGAGAGATATTTAATCTCCCGGATTTGACACGAATGAAATGTCCATGACAATCTCACTTTGAAACAAGAAGTCCCTGGCCGAATAATCAGCCTCCCTTGCTACCCTGCGAAAGGCCTAACTGCTGTTGCTGTTAGTGGGTGATTAGGGGCAGAAGCCATTGTGGGATTAGTAAGGTAAGTAAATACCTCTTGGTTGCACATGCAGCGTAGGAGGAGCAAGCACCCTTTGAAGACTGCTACACTCCTTACATGAGAACAGTTACCGTTATCCTTGACGGCACTGTTCTTTCTCTGTACCCACCCCTCATAGTCCTCGGGTCAGGTTTATCTGCCATTAACAGAGTTACTAGTAAAATGAGGAGTAAAATGGTAAAAGAAAAAAAATATTGCTGCAAAAATAAGTAAAGTAATAATCATTCACCGCTAAGTATGTGCTCACTCCTCCCCTATGCTTTTAAAATGCATAATAAAAGAGGAAAAAGAATAATGAGTGAGGCTTAGCAAGACAAAACTTCTCCACTGTGCAATAAAACACACAAAAGAAAGGATAAAAGAAAATGAATGATTATACATTACCTCTTTTCACACAACCTTATCTATTGTTGTAAACCCCACCCGTCTCGAAGGCGTGCCGAGGGTAACGACACTGGCAATTAATTGTCACGCAACGGATGAGTGTTTCTCTGCGACAGTTTTGTGACCAGGTGTGACTCGTAGGTTCAGTGTGTAGCAGATCTTCTTCAAGGATTGTTCCTTTTTCTTTTTACTATTCCAAATAGCTCCATTACCATGTATCCTAATGACAGTTTAGTCAATTTAATTTTACTAGGATGTATCATGTAAATCATTTTTCGAGCTATTATTTTGTTTTCTCGGAATAGTACTGAGCTTCCATGTCCACGACTCTTACCAAGTTTACCTCGCCCTGTATGTACTTTGCCCATTTCTTGTTACTTCCATGATTATTTTTATTATCATTGGCATTTCCCGATGCTGTATCGTTAGGCGGGCTCTGACTTGTATATATATTTTTTTTAAGCAATAACAGGACCTCTTTTAACTAGTACACATTTTGCGACTGTAACATGGGTAGGTACACTGCTTTAAAGGTCGGTGAGTCGCGAGGTCGCTTCTTTTAAAGAACCGAGCGATGTAATGTGTATATTATAATGTACATGTGTATGTATGACTGTACGTGTGGCGACACCCGATCGGTGTCGCACAACAGGATGTCTAACAACACGTC
The DNA here is from genome assembly GCF_024679095.1 of Eriocheir sinensis. NCBI lineage: Eukaryota > Metazoa > Arthropoda > Malacostraca > Decapoda > Varunidae > Eriocheir > Eriocheir sinensis. Next base: position 17,102,218 of record NC_066531.1, on the reverse strand, counting down.
GTGCTTTTGGCCGTGGGAAGCTGTGATGAACTGACACTAGGATCAGCAAATGATGACTTTCATCAACAGTCATCAACCGGAAGCCCCACCCTTCCGGACGCACTACAAGCAAATAAAACAGGCGAACAACGCAGAGAAGAGGAGAGAAGACGGGTGACGTGCAGGCGGGGGGTGCTCCGCCGCCCGCCGGGGTGACGGGCAGGCGAGCTGGTTCCCGCGCCCCCGCGCCCTCCAGCGGTGTGGCTGTCTCTGATTTCGTGCGTCTCGCTCACGTAAACTGTAAACCTTATGTAGTACAACTGTTAATATAGTTAAAATACATTTGGTATTTGTATCAACCTGAGAGAGAGAACTAAAGTGAACTAAAGTGAACTTATAACGGCTACCGCTCGGCCACACATCACTTAACTAAAAAGGCTATTGTGTTATCTCACCTTACTACAATCAACTTGTGAAAGCAGGCAACGGTACACCGGACCTCACGTGAGATAACAGTTCGCGCCTTAATCAAAAACACTTAAAAAAGGCTAACAACTTGCCCTATCAAGAAAACTGCAATCAAGTGTATTTCAAACAGCATTTTTGGTCGATACCTGATGAACGCGGCCAAATATAGTGAAGACATAGATATTGTCACCAACCGCGAAAAGTTTTTGAAGTTGGCCCGAAGTCCTTACTTTAAACGCGTTGTTCCCCTCAATGATGGTCATGTAGTTGTAGTTCGCCATAAGAAATATTCACAGGCGAATCATCCAAACTACATTGGCTACTACGTCCTAGAGCTGTCCAAGCTGCGACTATATGATTTCTTTTACAGTATCATGAAGGCTCATTACGGGGATCGGGCGAAACTAGTGTATTGTGACACTGATTCCTTAATAACAGAAACTGAAACTCCTGATCTATTAACAGAGTACTCGCAGGAACCCTTTAAAAGCTATATAGACACAAGTAACTTTAGCTCCTCACATTCCTTGTACAACACAGACAACAAAGGCAAGCTCGGATTTCTCAAGTCTGAAGTGAGGGAAAGAACCATCTCAGAATTTGCAGGTGTAAGAACAAAGTGCTACTCCATCCCCTTGGCAGACAGTGACCGGTTGAGTTCAGCTAAGAGCGTTCCAAAGCTCATAAAGAAAAAAAAAATTGCTCATCAGCGATACAAAGACGTCCTATTCCAGAAGCAAACATTTACCTTTGGCTATCAGGGATTCACAGTGCGTAATGGACGAATGAGTACAGTAAAATATCCCAAGAGAGGTATATCTGTAGTTCAGGACAAAAGACACTGCTTTAGCACCTTGGAGTTACGACCTTACGGTCATCCCGATAATTCTACAGGGGTAGAGGAGGAGGAGGAAGAGAAGGAAGCTGTAATCATAATTTGACCAAATTCCAATAAACATTGAGTTTGTTTGACTTGTTTATATGTCCTTTATCAAAAAAATGAATGAAAAAAACAATAATTGTCTTAAAATTTATTCGATTTGTGGAAACATGTAGACAAAACGCGTCTATGTTTCGATCTGGCTAATATAAAAAAATATAAAAAAGACTCGCGAAATGTGCGCGGCGGCGGCAGCAGCGGGTCCTGCGGCGACATCATGCGACGACAGGATGCGACAGGATTGCGTGGGCTCGGGGTGGGGCGGGGCGGGGCGGGGCGGGGCGGCAGCACTGGGGCTAGTGGTGGTGACGAGTGAGGTCCTGTATGGAGCCAGACCACTGATTTAAGCGTGTTATACAAACCACGATAAAGGAACTAGAAAATTATTTATGCTGAGAATAGCTTCATGGAATGTAATACACTTCAATATGAAAAATCAATAAAGTCAATACTTACTTTTTATGAACACGTGTTAAATGTTTGATGTCATAGTGTCTTTTGTCCTGAACTACAGATATCCCTCTCTTGGGATATTTTACTGTCCTCATTCGTCCATTACGCACTGTGAATCCCTGATAGCCAAAGGTAAATGTTTGCTTCTGGAATAGGACGTCTTTGTATCGCTGATGAGCAATTTTTTTTTCTTTATGAGCTTTGGAACGCTCTTAGCTGAACTCAACCGGTCACTGTCTGCCAAGGGGATGGAGTAGCACTTTGTTCTTACACCTGCAAATTCTGAGATGGTTCTTTCCCTCACTTCAGACTTGAGAAATCCGAGCTTGCCTTTGTTGTCTGTGTTGTACAAGGAATGTGAGGAGCTAAAGTTACTTGTGTCTATATAGCTTTTAAAGGGTTCCTGCGAGTACTCTGTTAATAGATCAGGAGTTTCAGTTTCTGTTATTAAGGAATCAGTGTCACAATACACTAGTTTCGCCCGATCCCCGTAATGAGCCTTCATGATACTGTAAAAGAAATCATATAGTCGCAACTTGGACAGCTCTAGGACGTAGTAGCCAATGTAGTTTGGATGATTCGCCTGTGAATATTTCTTATGGCGAACTACAACTACATGACCATCATTGAGGGGTACAACGCGTTTAAAGTAAGGACTTCAGCTTCAAAAACTTTTCTCGGTTGGTGACAATATCTATGTCTTCACTATATTTGGCCGCGTTCATCAGGTATCGACCAAAAATGCTGTTTGAAATACACTTGATTGCAGTTTTCTTGATAGGGCAAGTAGCACTTTTGCGGGCTTCTATGTTATCCTGAATGAAGTCCGCAAGAAAGTGCTTTTGCTTAAACATATAAATAGCATGCACTGTTTAACAACCCGGCCTAGTTGAATAGCAGTTTAAGGAGGGACAGAGCAAACAGCATTTTCTCCTGAGCAACATGTGTTCCAATCTGTTTCATGTTCTTACACGGTACTGGACGGTTTTCTTCTTCATACCATTCGTGTGCGGCTGACGATATATCTCTATTGATGATATTGTGTCTTCTGATGGTCAGTGGGAGGTCATCCGTTTCCTCAATGACTTCACGTGAGACAGCCTCAGTATTGCACAGAATGAGGTATCCAAAATCGCCATCGGTTGCTTGATTGACCTAGCCCCCCTCCCGCTTAAAAACCAGTGCATTTCTGTCTCATCTAGTTTTCTCATATCTCCACATGGTAACTTCTCTTGCATTACAGTGGGATAAAGACTGTTGAAGTCAAGATATGAAAGGAAAGTGTTTCTATCATGTTTTGGATTAAACTGAGGGTTCGTGTAGATGTTATTGGTGCGTACAAAACGACGCACAACACTTGTGTAGCCCCACGCACATTTGTTTGAATGCAATGATATATGTGTGGGCTACTAAGCATCTCTAATTCCTGCTGTGTTTTTAACAAAAAGAGTCATAGGCAAATCCTGGCAGGCTAACATAATTTACAATATCCAACCTCCACTGGGTTTTCAAAATACCTCTCCACTCTAGGAAGACATCACATAGAAGGCCAACATCCACTTTTACATAAAGCAACAAATAGTCCATCAGGCTCTGACACCCAGCTACTTTCCAAACATTCTGAGCATGTTTATAATCACTTTCGGAAAGTTCTGCTTCTTGAAGCGAACTGAAAAAATCTTCGCGGGATGGAAGACGTGTCTCAGAGAGTCGTTCCATCGAGTCCATATAGTCATAACAAAAACCTGCTTTCCTTGATCAATAATGGTAACGCAGGTGCTGGCACATCTTTCAACATCTGTTGTGCACATGGGCTCGTTCCCAGTGCTGATGAATTGGTTCGCTAAAGCCGCGAGTGAACCAGACATAAAGACATACGTGTCAATAAATCTCAAGTCATTTATGATGACTTCATGGTATTTCTGAACTGAATGTTTTGGTCTTAGTTTGATTTTCAAAGTCAGGTAGCGTTAATTCACGCGGGATTAACGTCATGTCGTAATCCGCATAATGTGCAATGAGAGTGCGCTGCAATTTGTGATTTTTTCATTTGAAGGTTGCATCTATTACAATAAGCTTCAATGTAATTGTTTCCTGATTTTTCATGGTCATGATGTTTTACTCCTTTACCTTTTAAAACCCGTATTTACAGAGAAGACAGTGAGTTTGTTCATTGTGACGTGCCGTATCTTCATCGGTCATATTGATTTTATTGTAGCCTTTATAAAATTTTAGCTTCTTCCAGGAGTGTGGGTTCAGCTAATGTAAGTTCGTTCTATATTCAAAACAGTGTGAGATCAGCTAATGTAAGTTCGTTCTATATTCAAAACAGTGTGAGTTCAGCTAATGTAAGTTCGTTCTATAATCAAAACAGTGTGAGTTCAGCTAATGTAAGTTCGTTCTATATACAAAACAGTGCGAACGAGGGAAGAAAATATTTTGGATTTGTTGTTAACTAATAAAGAGGACATAATGAGCAACATTGAGGTTGGGGGTTCATTAGGTAACAGTGATCATAAGGAAATTAAATTTAATATTAAATGGGAGGATAGAGTCAGCAGAAACAACACTTAATACCTGACTTCAGGAAGGCGGACTTCGATGGTTTAAGAAAGTAACTGCAAAGGCTTAAGAGAGTAAGATCAGAAGTAGCTGAGAGCTTAACCCTATACGTTCCGACC
>NC_066531.1:17000197-17092697 GCF_024679095.1 Eriocheir sinensis | reverse complement strand
TTGGGAGTATAGAACGTGTAAGAGTTCCTTTTTCCTGGAGTTCACCATTGGAATACGCGTTCATCTGGGAGGCTCTCCAACAATGTTTGAGCGAAACTGTAGGGATTCAGGAGTATTTATACCCTAATCAACAAGAAGATATCCATAAGGACGTGAATATACGGCATATTTATACATATCTACAAACAGGTTTGCCTTCTCTTTTCCGAATATTTGTCTGCCCAGACAGTGAATTTGAGATAAATCTGACTTATTTAACCCTCTCGCGCACGATGACGCATTTCATGTCATCAAGGGTAAAAGGTTCTGGGGGGCGATGACGCGAAACGCGTCATAAAAGTAAATAAAAAAAATATTAAAAATTAAGTTTTCGATGAAAGTGCGTCAAATTTGCAGTTGTTGGGATAAGTTTCTTAATAGTAACATATGGCAATCTTTCTAAGGAACGTAGATGAGGAGCTTTGAGTGATTTTTATTTGTTAGGATACTCTGACGAGAGAATAACATTCAGTTTTCTCGGTGTAACTCGGGAACTAATAGACATATGAGGAATTTGAAGATACCATAAGAATCCTCACTAAATTCCGCTTCGGAACATATATTCGGCTAAAAAAGTTGGCCCACAAAATTTCGAGCTAGCCGCAAATTTCTCAAGAATCAGAGGGGAATGGAACACACACACACACACACACACACACACACACACACCCGCGCACACTTTCCCTCTCACATCGCTCTCCCTTCCCTCCACTGACTCACTGAGGTATTTCTGGGTTGCCTTCGGTTGAGCGCTATCTTGATCTAGGGAAAAAGGTAAACTCGATGCGGCAACGTCTAAGGTCATATGACACCGAAGAGCAGGCAGAAAATATAAAGAAATGCAGGTTGAGAAAAGAAATAAGAAGAAAGAAGTTAAGAAATGAGATATAAGACATTAATTAATGCAAAATCAGAAGAAAAAAAATGAAAGTGCGTCAAATTTGCAGTTGTTGGGATAAGTTTCTTAATAGTAACATATGGCAATCTTTCTAAGGAATGTAGATGAGGAGCTTTGAGTGATTTTTATTTGTTAGGCTACTCTTACGAGAGAAAAAAAAATCAGTTTTCTCGGTGTAACTCGGGAACTAATAGACGTATGAGGAATTTGAAGATACCATAAGAATCCTCACTAAATTCCGCTTCGGAACATATATTCGGCTAAAAAAGTTGGCCCACAAAATTTTGAGCAAGCAGCAGATTTCTCAAGAATCAGAGGGGAATGGAACACACACACACACACACACACACACACACACACACACACACACACGATCCCTTTTTCACGGAAAAAAGTAAACTCGATGCGGCAACGTCTAAGGTCATATGACACCGAAGAGCAGGCAGAAAATATAAAGAAATGTAAGTTGAGAAAAGAAATAAGAAGAAATAAGTTAAGAAATGAAATATAAGACATTAATTAATGAGTGATTTTTATTTGTTATGCTACTCTGACGAGAGCAAAAAAAAATTCAGTTTTCTCGGTGTAACTCGGGAACTAATAGACGTATGAGGAATTTGAAGATACCATAAGCATCCTCACTAAATTCCGCTTCGGAGCATATAATCGGCTAAAAAAGATGGCCCACAAAATTTCGAGCTAGCCGCAGATTTCTCAAGAATCGGAGGGGAATGGAACACACACACACACACACACACACACACACACATATCCCTTTTTCACGGAAAAAGGAAAACTCGATGCGGCAACGTCTAAGGTCATATGACACCGAAGAGCAGGCAGAAAATATAAAGAAATGCAAGTTGAGAAAAGAAATAAGAAGAAATAAGTTAAGAAATGAGATATAAGACATTAATTAATGAGTGTTTTTATTTGTTAGGCTACTCTGACGAGAGAAAAAAAAATCAGTTTTCTCGGTGTAACTCGGGAACTAATAGACGTATGAGGAATTTGAAGATACCATAAGAATCCTCACTAAATTCCGCTTCGGAGCATATAATCGGCTAAAAAAGATGGCCCACAAAATTTCGAGCTAGCCGCAGATTTCTCAAGAATCGGAGGGAACACACACACACACACACACACACACACACACACACGATCCCTTTTTCACGGAAAAGGTAAATTGATGCGGCAACGCCTAAGGTCATATGACATCGAAGAGCATGCAGAAAATATAAAGAAATGCAAGTTGAGAAAAGAAATAAGAAGAAAGAAGTTAAGAAATGAGATATAAGACATTAATTAATGCAAAATCAGAAAAAAAAGACTTGGCGCTGCAGTGTTTAGGGTTAGATGGCACCAAATAACCGGAGTAAAAAAATATATATATAAGTTGAGGAAAGAAATAAGAAGAAACAAGTTGAGAAATGAGAAATAAGAAGATAATGATACAACACATCCAGCAAAAACTTAAATAATTTATCGAGTCTTACGTTCAATGGCGATTTTTTATTTTATTTTCGGACTTGCATTAGAGAGTAAATGCATATTTCAGCCTGGTCATTAACCTAATGTCCTTAACCTTTTCCGTGATTATAATCTCGTGGTCATTCGAGGGTCAAAGAAAGATCTTATCTTAACCCTTCAAGTATCCCTTCTCCCGTCACCCCCCTCCTCCCTGCTGGGCACCCTACCCCGTCACCTTCTCGCTTCCGTACGCTAGTCCGAGAGGGGTGAGGGGGTGAAAAGGTAAAAGAGATGGGTGTGTGGGGGGGGGTTTAGGGAGGGGGGGGTCCAGATACCCCCTCTTCCGTAACCCCCCCGCTGACCGCTGACCCCCCCAAACCCCCACTTCCAGTCCCCCCCACTCCCAATTACCCCCACTTCCGTACATTTGTTACTACTATCACGTACCCTTTGAGGCTCCTAAATACTCTTCCGAACGCATGTGACCAGTTGTTGTGTCGCGTGTAACCAAGGTTGACGCAGCGACGGAGGGGCAGCCTGAGGGACCGAACACCTATTCCTGGGAAGTACTTCCGTGGGTTGCCTCGTAGCAGCACAAGAGGTTTGTACTGATGTTTCAGGAATAAGAAAGTGAAAGGATTGCATCACCTACAAGAGTACTTCCTTCCGTGTATAGTTATGTGAGCTCGTAAATTCCACCGTCGGTTACAACAGAAACGGCAAATCGTGTATACTGCCCCTTTTCTCTCCCCACCCCCTTTTCGCTGCTTTTTTTACGTTGCTCAAATGGCAATTAGCACTACCCCAACTACCATCCCCTCCCTGTCTTTGGCTTTACAGTGCCTAAAGTCAGAGAACTCCATGACCAATAACCCAGGAAAACTACTGTTGTACAATCGTGGTACACAAGTGTTGACACACTGTCCACTCGGTTTCGTTCACCGGCCCTGACTTTAAAATATATACATCGCATGGAAAGAGGCTAATGTTCAGATATGTCACTGCATATACACTCTCCATAAGTTATTATATATGAATCTGTCAGTTGTGCACACTGATAACAAGTTTGTAATTTGTGGACGAAAATGTCTCTTTTACATTTCGTTCAAATTTAGTCAAGGACAGCTAAAGTTGTTTACAACGCTATTACGCATATGAATGTATGTTGTACTCATTTCTGCAACGTCGTCCCTAAGAAAATACGAAGAAAACATTGATAACGTGCACAAATATTATGATATAATATAAAAAAATATATAATGATGTCACCATTTAACTCTCGCTAGACAATGTTATGCAATTACGTCGCCATCGACCATGCCAGCCGGCGCATTTAGGAAACTAGTAGGCTATTATGAATTGAATATAATTACAAAGCTATTATTTTGCATTTAAGAATACTAAGCGATTTGTTAGCATTTATGAAACTATACTATTACTTTGCATTTACGAATACTAAGCTATTATTATGCATTTAAGAAAACTAGGCTATTATTTTGCAGTAACTTTTTCTTAACATAAATCTCTCTCTCTCTCTCTCTCTCTCTCTCTCTCTCTCTCTCTCTCTCTCTCACACACACACACACACACACACACACACACACACACCAGAATGAACACTGACGACCAAAGCCAAGCAAGTATTTGGCTTATGGAATGCAGAAAATATTATTACAGAGCGTGCACTGGTGGAAACAAGAGGATTCATAACATTTCTTTTTAAAAAAACATAATCGTCGTGCAGTTGACGCTCACAGTTTCGTAACAAAAATCCTTAAATAATATCTCTTTCACACCCACACACACTCTTTGACCCTTACACACACACACGCACACACACACACACATACGTCACATATAACTCAAATGTAGCTCTGCTGGATAGTTGCCGTCTTTCGCTGGCGGCGTCCGAAACATTTTGAAAACTGTGTCAACACTTGCGTCCCACGACTGTACCTTCAAAGTATGTATAAAACACTTCGATGACGTGACGAAAGCTATCATAATTATTACCGTGGAGAAAATGTTTCTTTTCGGGTACGGCGGCTGCGCGGGGGTGGTGAAGGTGAGCTCCTAACAAGGCAGATCAATATTGTTTTATTTATTAGACACATAATTATATAATCACTGATTTAACTTTAAGGATTTTTTTTAATCATTGATGTAAATCGACTTTAATTATGATACTCTTTTCAAATGTCATTGATTTAAATCTTGACCGTATTACCAGGGCAACAATATACTACGGAAAAACTAATTAAGAAAACACTAACTTTGATATCAATATTTTCCCTATCATTAACTTCACTGATTTCCATGAGCTTGTTAGTTCATTATATATATATATATATATATATATATATATATATATATATATATATATATATATATATATATATATATATATATATATATATATATATATTCAATCAGCTACATATAAGAACATAAGAACACAAGAACGTAGGAGTCTGCAAGAGGCCTGTAGGCCTGTACAAGGCAGCTCTATTGAACCTAAGCTCCTGTGTATCTAACCCCACCTAATTTCGCTGTCCATGAATTTCTTTAATCTATTTTTGAATGTGACAGTTGTATTGGCAGTCACCACATGACTGCTAAGCCTATTCCACTCATCCACCACTCTGTTAGTAAACCAATTTTTGCCTATGTCCCTGTTGAATCTGAATGTATCCAGTTTAAGCCCATTACTTCGTGTCCTACCCGGTTCTCTTACCAACAACACCTTATGAATATCCCCCTTATTAATTAAAGCCCTTCATCCATTTATAAACCTCGATCAAGTCTCCACGCACCCTTCGCCTTTCTTGAGAATGCAAGTTTAACTGTTTGAGTCTTTCCTCGTATGGCAAGTTTCTCAACCCCTGAATCATCTTAGTCATCCTCCTCTGCACCGATTCTAACATTTTGATATCCATTCTATAGTAAGGTGACCAGAACTGAACCGCATGGTCAAGGTGAGGTCTAACTAATGCTAAATATAGTTTGAGGAAGACTTCGGCGCTTCTGTTGCTTACGCTTCTTGAAATAAATCCCAGTACCCTATTAGCTCGATTTCTAGCTTGAATGCATTGTGTCCTTGGACGGGGATCAGAGCTCACTAAGACCCCTAAATCCCTCTCGCACCCAGACCTGCTTGTGGGAGCGTCATTTAAGCAATAGTTATGTGAGGGGTTGTTGAACTCCATTTGCCATTTATCCGCCCTGTCATACAATGTTTAGTTCATCCTGGAGAATACTAGCGTCCTGATCCCTATTGTCTAAACAACACCGGAGAGTAGTTCAGCTTGCTCTCTAAAGACAGATCCTCTCTCTATCCACACCACACTACATTGACACAACATATACACCTTTTCCCAAAATTCAAATTTCAAAATGGCGCACCTACATCAAGCCTCGGAGTCCTTGCCTTGGGGGGGGCACAATGCCCCAGGAGGACTCCCTTCTGGCTGCCGACCCGAGAGGTGTCTTGATGACTCCTCGAACCTCTTTCTTCTCAATTTCTGCAACATTCGCGGTCTCCGTTCTAATTTTTATTCTGTGGAACATCATCTTTCCTCCTCTAAACCTCACCTTCTCTTCCTTACCGAAACACAGGTTTCTGAGGCTACTGACAGCAATCTCTACTCTGTTCCCTTCTACTATCTCTATCCTAAATTTCAATCCAAAGCTGGATGTTGCGCCTACGTGCGCAACGACATCACTTGCTCTCGTGCCCACAACCTTGACTCTTCTGAATTTTCTACCATCTGGCTAAGACTTCATTGTCATTCTATTACTAAATACATATGTGCTGTTTATATCTCACCTAACTCTACTAACTATGTAAAATTCTTTGACTACTTGAATTCTAAAGTGGAGCACATCTTGACCCACTCTCCCTTCGCTGAAATCTCCATCCTAGGAGATTTCAATGTTCACCACCAGCTTTGGCTTTCATCCTCTTTCACTGACCAGCCTGGTGAACAAGCCTACAACTTTGCTATCCTCAACGACCTAGAGCAGCTGGTCCAGCACCCTACACGTATTCCCGACCGTCCTGGAGACCGGCCCAACATTCTAGACCTCTTCCTTACCTCAAACCCTTTTGGTTATTCTGACAAACTGTTCTCTCCGTTGGGCTCCTCCGATCACAATCTTATTTCTGCATCTTGTCCTATCGCTCCTGTACACCCTCTGGACCCACCGAAGAGGCGATGCTTCTGGCATTTTGCTTCAGCTCGGTGGGACGACCTGAGGATGTACTTTTCCGATTTCCCATGGAATGATTATTGCTTCCAGGATAGAGACCCCTTTTGTGTGTGCTCTGCGCATCACAGAAGTGATTGTCTCTGGAATGGAGGCATACATTCCTCGTTCTTTCTCTACTCCTCACGCTAAAAAGCCTTGGTTTATTCACGCTTGTTCTCGTGCGGTCAATGATAGAGAGGCAGCTCACAAAAGGTACCAGAGCCTTCAAACTAATGCTAATTATGAACTTCACATTTCTGGCCGGAATCGTGCCAAATCTATTCTCCGACTAACCAAAAACTCTTTCATTAATAGAAAATGCCAAAACCTTGCTTTCTCTAACTCTTCCCGTGACTTCTGGCATCTAGCCAAAAACATCTCCTCCAACTTCACTTCTTCATCTTTCCCTCCACTCCTCAGTCCTGACGGCAACACTGCCGTCTCATCTATCTCTAAGGCTGAACTCTTCTCTCAAACTTTTTCTAAAAACTCCACTCTGGACGATTCTGGGCATATTCCTCCTACTCATCCACCCTCTGACACCTTTGTGCCTGTTATAAAGATTCTTCAAAATGATGTTTTCTATGCCCTCTCTGGCCTCAATCCTCAGAAGGCTTATGGAGCTGATGGAGTGCCTCCTATTGCCCTTAAAAACTGTGCCTCTGCGCTGTCACCCTGCCTGGTCAAACTCTTTCGCCTTTGCCTGTCAACATCTACCTTTCCTTCCTGCTGGAAGTATGCCTTCATACAGCCTGTGCCTAAGAAGGGTGACGGTTCCAATCCTTCAAACTACCGTCCTATAGCTTTACTTTCTTGTTTATTTAAAGCTTTTTAATCAATCCTTATCCGGAAGATTCAAAAGCACCTTTACACTTATAACCTTCTATCTGATCGCCAGTATGGATTCCGCAAGGGGCGTTCCACTGGCGATCTTCTTGCTCTCGTAACTGACTCTTGGTCATCCTCTCTTAGCCGTTTCGGTGAAACTTTCTCAGTTGCGCTAGACATATCGAAAGCCTTCGATAGAGTCTGGTACAAGTCTTTGCTTTGTAAAGTGTCCTCTTTTGGATTATATCCCTCTCTCTGTTCCCTTATCTCCAGTTTCCTTTCCGGCCGTTCTCTCTCTGCGGTGGTAGACGGTCACTGATCTTCCCCTAAACCTAACAACAGTGGTGTTCCATATGGGTCTGTTCTATCACCCACTCTCTTCTTTCTATTCATCAATGATCTTTCCATAACAAACTGTCCTGTCCACTCATACGCCGACGTCTCCACTCTGCATTATTCAACTTCTTCCAATAGAAGGCCATCCCAACAGGAGGTACACGACTCCAGACTGGAGTCTGCAGAACGCTCAGACCTTGCTATCATTTCCGATTGGGGTAGAAGGAACCTTGTGTCCTTCAATGCCTCAAAAACTCAATTTATCCACCTATCAACTCGACACAATCTTCCAAACGCTTATCCCCTTTTCTTCGACAACACTCAGGTGTCACCTTCTTCAACACTAAATATTCTCGGTTTATTCTTAACTCAAAATCTCAACTGGAAACTTCATATCTCCTCTCTCGCTAAATCAGCTTCATCGAGGTTTGGCGTTCTGTATCGTCTCCTCCAATTCTTCTCCCCCGCACTGTTGCTATCCATGTACTGGGGCCTTGTCCGCCCTCGTATGGAATATGCATCTCACGTGGGGGGCGGCTCCACTCACACAGCTCTTCTGGACAGAGTGGAGTCTAAGGCTCTTCGACACATCAGCTCTCCTCCTCCAACTGATAGTCTTCTACCTCTTAAATTCCGTCGCGATGTTGCCTCTCTTTCAATTTTCTATCGCTATTTTCACGCTGACTGCTCTTCTGAACTTGTTAATTGCATGCCTCCTCCCTTCCCGCGACCCCGCTGCACACGACTTTTTACGCATGCGCATCCCTATACTGTCCAAACCCCGTATGCAAGAGTTAATCAACATCTTCACTCTTTCATCCCTCACGCTGGTAAACTCTGGAACAATCTTCCTTCATCTGTATTTCCTCCTGCCTACGACTTGAACTCCTTCAAGAGCAGAGTATCAGGAGAGGAGAGTATCAAGACACCTCTCCTCCCGAAATTGACCGCTCTTTCGGCCACCTCTTTTGATTTTTTTTTAGGAGCAGCAAGTAGAGGGCTTTTTTTTATATTAGTTTTCTTTCTTTGTGCCCTTGAGCTGTCTCCTTTGTTGTAAAAACACTCACTCACTCACTCACCATTCTTTGCGACGCGCACCAGGTCGTCGAGGCCACTGACTGGGATGTGACCTTCGCCCATACCGCCCGAGATGACCACCAGGTCGTATGTGTCTGAGAGAGAGAGAGAGAGAGAGAGAGAGAGAGAGAGAGAGAGAGAGAGAGAGAGAGAGAGAGAGATGTAGAAGAAAAATACATATATTAATCTTTACATATGAAACAACAACAATAACAATAATTCCACTCACACAGCTCTCCTGGACAGAGTGGAGTCTAAGGCTCCTCGTCTCATCAGTTCTCCTCCTCTTACTGACAACCTTCTACCTCTTAATTAAATTCCGCCGCTATGTTGCCTCTTTTTCTATCTTCTATCGATATCTTCATGATGACTGCTCTTCTGATCTTGCTAACTGCATTCCTCCCTCCCTCCCGCGGCCCCGCTGCACACGACTTTCTACTCATGCTCATCCCTATACTATCCAAATCCCTTATGCAAGAGGTAAACTCTGGAACAACCTTCCTTCGTCTGTATTTCCTCCTGCCTATGACTTCATTCATTTCAAGAAGTGTATCGAAATTGACCTCTCTTTTGGCTACTCTTTACTTTTATCTTTCATGGGAGCGGCGAGTAGCGGGCTTTTTTTTTGTACTCTTTTTGTTGCCCTTGAGCCGTGTCCTTTGATGTAAAAAAAAAAAATACAAATACCTTTGGGCACGGTGGAGTGTCCGCTGCCGATACACTCCAGGAAGTCGTATAAATGCCAGTCTCCCGCTGCTTCATCATGCCCTCCGACGGGTCCACAGCGTCTATGTGCCTGTGGGAGTGGCTGTAGTAGTTGTAGTAGTAGTAGCAGAAGTTATAGCAGTAGTAGTAGTTGTTGGGAATCAGTAAATTTACCCTACCCAACAGTTAGGTCACTCGCAAATTGAATAACACACCCGTCAGACAATCCCAAACAAACAAGTGCTTACCAGCTATTAGGTGGTGAAGGTATCCAACAAGCAACTCCAGAGAGCCGAACAAATAATAATCCTACCGGATCCGTGTAGTAAAATCTATCTGTCTCAAATCACTGCTGGGGGCACTTAGCTGAGAAGCGGGTTTCAAAAGATATTGTTGTCTCTGAAGTCTCGTTGCCGGGTGTAGTATCCCTCAGTCAGGTAATATAGGGCACACTGCGTCCGAGTTAATGGGTGGGCTGCGGTGCCTTGGTCTTTACTTTGTGAAGGCCGGTGGTGGAGTGAGAGAAAACCAACCACGTGAGTCTGAAGCGATGTTTTGAATTTCTCGCGCCAGATAGCGTGGCTTTCCTCTCTGTTTCCATCGGTTAAATTATCCTTGCTCTTTAATTATAATTCAGCAAGAACAATTAGTTATTATTTCTTGAAAGGAAACACTTCACTATTGTTATTCCTTTCATGGTAAATGTGGTTAGTCTTCAGGCAGTGAATAAGTTGATTCTGTCTCGGTTTGGGAGCCGATGACCGAAGTATTTAAGTACCATCCAAGGCTTAGTTGAGCTCAGGCGATACTCATAGTTGGCTTGAGCTCTCGGCCCGAGACCAGTTCCATAAGGGAAATAGTTAATTTGTCTAATCCGCCGGTTAACTGGCCTAATTCCTAACATAGTATAGTCTATCGATTTTAACTTGAGCCCTTGGGCGTGACAGTAGATGTAGATGATGATAGGTAGAGACGAAAGAGTTTGACCAGGCAGGGTGTCAGCATGGAAGCACAGTTTTTAAGGTCAATAGGAGGCGCTCCATAAGCCTTCTGAGAGTTGAGGCCAGAGAGGGCATAGAAGACATAATTATGTATAATCTTAATAACAAACAAAAAGGAGTCAGAAGGGGTATGAGTAGGAGGAATATGCCCAGAATCGTCCAGGGTGGAGTTCTTACAGAAAGTCTGAGCGAAGAGTTCAGCCTTAGAGATAGATGAGACGGCAGTGCTCCCGTAAGGGTTAAGGAGAGAAGGGAAAGTGGAAGAAGTGAAAGTGGTGGAGATCTTATTGGCTAAGTGCCAGAAGTCACGGGAAGAATTAGAAAAAAAGCAAGGTGTTGACATTTTCTATTGATGAAAGAGGTTTTGGTAAGTCGGAGAATAGATTTGGCACGATTCCGGGCTGAAATGTAACGTTCATGGTTAGTAGGAGTGCGAAGGCTCTGGTGAGTGCGTGCGTGTGTGTGTGTGTGTTTTGCAAGGTCCGCTGAGTGGGTGAAGGCGCTGGAATGTGGACCCTCAGTTTAGATACTCGTGCGAGGACCCGTAGGTTAGCATTGCTCCTGGGCATGCCGATCTTCCGCCACGACTATTTCCCAAGGCCACTGAGAAGATTCACCGGGTTTTCATGGGTGGTTTTCCCGTTGAAGATCGTGACAGACGTGTAGAACCATCACTATAGGATCTCAAAACTGTTCATGGTAATCCCAGCAACTTTTACGAGAGGCTTTTCAAACAGGCGAACTTAGGCGCCGTTTAGGATGGGAAAGAGCCTACATAGAGACTTCAGATTTGCCTCGAGTAAACCTTGAGGTGGTCTTCCTAGGGTGGGCTAGATGACGCGCCCCCTAGTGTATGCCCCAATGATTAAATAATTTCCTCCTCTCCGGCACTCCAGGAGGCTTCGTAATCATCGTGATGCGCCATGAGTACCTACAGACCGTGCCTTCCTACAAGGACAAGCTGGAGCCTTACATGGACCAGCTGGAGGCGGGCGGGTAGTGGAAGAAGGTAGGGAGCACTGTTGCCAGATTATCGTACTCAGAGCATAGTATTTACCGTTTTTTGACACCTAACTAAAGCCAAGAAACATCAGGAATTAACTATTTTAACGATAGATATAAATGAATCTAGTTATTGAGCCCCAGGAGACATATTTGAAGTCGGAAGTTGGTAAATATATAAGAGGCTGAGTACAACTATCTGGCAACTTTGGTACAAGAAAACATTTACTCTAATCAAGGTTTCTGTCTGGCGGGGCTGTTCACTGTATGGGCGCCTGTCACGACACTCTGGAATAAGGAGATGGTCAGGAGCTGGCCAGGGGGAGAAGGTCACGTATTTGAAATGGTCATAATTCCTTCAGGTGGAGCGGCGCACCGTCCCAAACTATTTATGTGACAAGGAGGGTCTCGTCTTCGTCTTCCGCATCACTAAGCCTGAGTGAGGAGGAAGAGGAGGGAAAGGAAAGGAGAGAAATGAGGAGGAGGAGTTATAGTGGTGCTGTGCCAAGGCCGTCTCTGTGTAACAGCCTTGGCTTTCGTCGCGGCACCCGAGACTGAGGTGTGAATTATCGTGCTCTGGCAACCTGGCGTCATGGCGTCTACGATGTTATATGATAGTCTACGCATAGGACACATTTGTCAGTATTAATCATATTATTGAAATTGTCGCAAAAATCTGTTTTAGTTTATAAGGCTGAGGCTGCAGTATGCTTAACCTCAGACCTTGCTATCATCTCCGATTGGGATAAAAGGAACCTTGTGTCCTTCAATACCTCAAAACCCTAATTTCTCCACCTATCAACTCGACACAATCTTCCAAACACCTATCCCCTATTCTTCTACTACACTCAGACGTCACCTTATAATTATTCAAAACTAAATATCCTCGGTCTGTCCTTAACTCGAAATCTTAACTGGAAACTTTCATCTCTTCTCTCACTAAATCAGCTTCCTCGAGGTTGGGCGTTCTGTATCGTCTCCTCCAGCTCTTCTCTCCCGCACAGCTGTTATCCATATACAGGGGCCTTGTCCGCCCTCGTACGGAGTATGCATCGCACGTGTGGGGGGCTCCACCCACACAGCTCTTCTCAACCTTTCGGCCACTCCTCTGTTGTAAAAAAAAAATAAGGTCGCTGATTATGTAGCTGTATGTGTGTGTGCATGTGTAATGGCAAGTTGCCAAAACACGATAACGAAGACCTCAGACTCATGTGCTGCGACTATAGTATACGTTTAGGAATGCTTGGTCTGGGTCTTGGGGTCTTGATGATGTACAGACATGTATATAATATAATAAACGGGTGCCTACTTCCCCTCAGAATCATGTTAATCTTTGTTTGTTTCTCAAGATAATTTAAGTGATTACTCTTCCTAATTTATAATGTGTCAGCTGTTCCTAATTTATAATGTGTCTGCTGTTCCTAATTTTAAAAGCGTCTGCTGTTCCTAATTTTAAAAGCGTCTGCTGTTCCTAATTTTAAAAGCGTCTGCTGTTCCTAATTTTAAAAGAGTCTGCTCTAGCCCTACGTGGCGCAATGCAGAGGAAGTTAACGTATTTAATCTGAAAGTAAAGTGAAATGATCTGAAAGTAAAGTTAAGTAACAGAGCAGTGAAGTATATGTGGCAGTGAGCATGTGGAAGGATGAGATGGAACGAGAGAACAAAGATTAACGAAAATAATCAAAACTCTCGCTCCCCTCCCTCCTCCATACTTCCTTCCTCGAACAGAATCGTCCGCCACTGGAACAGCCTCCCCGCAGAAGTAGTCAGTGCGGAAACAATCAACTACATTTCCACTGACAGTCACTTTACTGCGTCGGGAGTGAACTGAACGTATCCGAGAGTAGCAGAAGTGCTTGAATCCTTTCCACAGGTCACTTAATGTTCTCATTTCTTTTCTTTTCTTCTTCTATTATTAGATATCATCATCATAATTTCGTTTAACGTCCGTTTTCACTCTTCCTGAGAGGTTGGACGCTTTATGGGTCTCCTCTATTCTGCTCTGTCTTCTGCCTGATGCTCATCCAATCCCATCACTGCCAGGTCTTCCTGTATACACCTTCTCCACGTTTTCCTAGGTCTACCAACTGGTCTCCTTCCGTTTACTTTCAATCTTACCAAAACTCCCAGCACTGTATCCTCCCCTGCTCTTCACATGTCCAAACTATAGGAGTCTCCCTTCTGAGCACTGTTTCCAGGTTCTCTACTCCACATCTGTTGGCCACATCTAGCTGCACTGGACACCCTGTCTTGACAATCTCTCCACAACTCCCAACACTGTATCCTCCCCTGCTCCCTTCACATGTCCAAACCATCGGAATATTCAGAAGAATCAAGGTCACGAGCGTAAGTAATGTCGTTGGGCACGTAGGCGCAACATCCAGCTTTGCATTGAAATTTAGGATAGAGATAGTAGGAGGGAACAGAGTAGAGATTGGTGTCAGTAGCCTCAGAAACCTGTGTTTCGGTGAGGAAGAGAAGGTGAGGTTTAGAGGATGAGAGATTGTGTTCCACAGAATGGAAGTTAGAATAAGACCACGAATCTTGCAGAAACTGAAAAGGAGGTTCGAGGAGTTATCAGGACACCTCTTAAGTCGGCATCCAGAAGGGGAGTCCTCCCTGGGGGAATGTATGGGGGTTTGTATGTTACACTATATTTATCGATGCATATGACTGGTGTTTTTTGTATCCATAAACATTCAAATATGTTATTGAAAAAAATAGCCTGAATGTCTATCACAACAGTTGATTTTCACGTATTCCCGAACTAGAAATGCGCAGGTACCACGTCCATGGAAAATCCCGCTCTGTTGATTAACAGATGAAATGAAACAGACTATCGTCTGGACGATAGGGTATGTGGTATGGGTATCTATGTAAATATCTGTAAATCTGAGAAGAAACAAGGAGAGGTATGGCAGCAGTCTTGTTGAGAACGTCGAGGGCCATTTCAGTGCAAATGACCTCTGACCTGCCTACTGAGCCCTGAAGAACCTCTGCTCTCGGTCTCTCTCTCAAGCAAGCGATATCCGAAGAGAACTGGTTGCTTCGTCAATGACAAAAATGTCATCGCCTTTGCTGTCCTTCATCTTCCACCTTTGGTTAGATAGTTAGTGTAGCTTGTCACAAACAACCTCGTAAGGACCAGCAGGTCTTCTGTTGTTTGTTCTTACTTTGTGTTCCTTTGTGACATGGATGAGTAGAGAGCGCTTTGGAGTGAGTACTTTGAGCAGTTGTTCACGGCAGATGCTCAAATTGAGCAGCCCCTAACCAATAGTAACAACAGTAGTAGTAGTAACTGTTGATCCACCCATTGGCAAAAACTTCTCTGAAGAAAATCAGAGGGGCTGTGGCAAGATTTGGGTCTGGAAAGGTAACTGGTGTTTGTAACATCAGTATGGAACTCATCAAATCTGGAGGTGAGCCCATGCATGATCCGCGAGTTGCATGAGGTCTTGAACTACAATATTGTAATCTGGTACAATAGTACCTCCTGATTGTAACAACTACAGTGGTATTTCACTGGTCATTGTCAAGCATTGGTGAAGTTGACGAGGCTTGAGCAGTCTGGGTTTACGCCTTGTAAGTCAATAACTGACCGTCGTGAACTGGTGGACTGTCAACGTGAGATTCGACAAGGGACGCTTGCAGCCTAAGTCGATCTCAAGAAGGCATTTGATTCAGTGCACCGCGAAACACTCTCCGGCAACGTTGTGGGATTCCTTCAAGGATCATTGCTCTATTAACTGGTCTTTACTCTGAGTCAGAGTGTGCTGTGAAATGTGTGCTGGGGAAGGGAGTATCCAACTTTTCTTTCCTGAAAACACAAGCGACCCTGGGGTGTCTCTTTCCCCTGTTACTTTCAACACTTATATGGACTGAGTATTAGGCAGAGTTGTGGAGCAAAGTCATTGTGGAGCATCTGTTGGCAATGCCAAGGTCACTGATCTGGCTTTGCCGATGATGTAGTAACCTTCATCAAGTTGCTGGAGGCTCTGGTAATGGGTCTACAGGCCCTACACGAGAAGGCAAAGCCTTTGGAAATGCAGGTCACCTTTGCCACTACTAAGATACAAATGTTTGGAAGCTCACTGGATGAAAAAGTTATGTGTGTTTATGCATGTGTAAAGAACATTGATATCTTGGAAAATTTCACATACCTTTGTAGCTCACTGAGCATAACACTGCAGCAATGCAAAGTGCCCATGACGTATGTCGTTAGTAAGATCAGAGGAACTGTCAGCACGATTGATTGATTGATTGATTGATTTAAATTAGGCGCCGCAACAGCCAGGGTCATATGGCGCCGCATTCAATGTGTTAAAAACTAAAAAAAAAAAAAAAAAAAAACCTTAACTAAAAGGGCTAAAGAAGGAACCTAAAAAAGTAAACTAAGATCAAAGCCAAACAAAACGAGACGAAACAAATCACACAGAAAACGGTCATAACTCATGGAGAAGGCCAGCCTTCTCCATACAGAGAAGTACCTCATGTCCCGGGGAAAGGCATCTCCCTCCCAGCATCAGCGAGAGACGGAATGATCCGTCTTCTCCCCGACACTGCGACAGGTATCGCACTCTCAGGTCCCCCAAACTGGGGCACTCGACCAACAAGTGCCGCACGGTCAGGGGAACCAAGCAGTCATCACAATAAGGCTGCACTCCCCGGGACATGAGGTAACCATGTGTTAGACGCGTATGACCCGTCCGAAGACGGGTCAAGGCTGTCTGCGAGCGACGGTCACGGACACTTTCGTATGACCAAGGACGAGACACAGTCCTGGTAATCTCTCCCATTTTGGAAGTCGCACCCCGAGCATTCCCCCTCTCCTGCCAACTGGCAAGAATTGCCTTGCGAATCTCTGGAAACATATCTGTACATGGGACAGCACTAGGAGGGGCAGCTCTAGCTGCTGCCTCCCTTGCAAGTCCATCAGCTCGTTCGTTCCCGTGTACGCCAACGTGTCCTGGAACCCAACAAAACCCAACGCGATATCCCCTGTTGCTGAGCAAATACAACCACTCGAGAGCAGATAAAGCTAGGGGATTAACAGAGGGATCAAAGGAGCCCAGCGCAGAAAGAGCGCTACGAGAATCACTAAAAATCATAAAAGAGTCCACAGGAAGGGTAAAAATAATCTGTAAAGAGAGGACTATTGCAGACAGCTCTGCAGTAAATACAGAAGCAACAGAAGAAAGACTACCTCCCCGACAGAAGGAGGGGAACACAACACCAAAGCCAACTCCAGCATCCAATTTAGAGCCATCAGTAAAGACAGGGATAGAGTCCGATTGTTCATTGAAATGCTCTAAAAATAAGGCTCGGGACGCATATGGCGCTAAATCCCTCTTACTATCTATAGTGGGAGAACACACGGATACACCGGGCAACTGCCAGTATCCAACCCTAGGTACTCGATAAGGGCAGATAGGAATGGGAGGGAAAGACAACGGTGTCATGGCAGACGCTACCCGAAACCCAAAAGGTTTAGGGAGACTAGGTCGCTCATCATATGCAGGCGAACGGGAATCCCGCAAAATTGACACACAAGGAACTGATTCTGGAAGGCGTTGGACACGGAACCAGCAACGGAATAGAGAGGACTGGCGTCTCAAATCCAGAGGCAGGACGCCAGCATCCACGAGGAGGCTAGGTATCGGTGAAGACCGGAATGCACCAGTAGCCAAGCGGACCCCGGCGTGATGTGCTGAGTCCAACACGCGTAGGTGAGCCTCCTTGGCGGAGGAGTATACCTCGCAGCCATATTCCAACTTGGAAAGGATGAGTGTTCTGTAGAGGAGGAGTACGTGTCCCTGTCTGCACTCCAAGAGGTATGAGCTAAAACACGAAGGAGGGACAGGGCTTTCTGACAAGCCGCCTTAACGTAACGGCTATCAAATAAAAGACCGAGGTAACGAGTCGTCTCTACACAGGACAGTCGCCTATTACCAAGATATAAGTCAGGGTCCGGATGAACGCCTCGAAGACGACAGAAATGCATAGCTACTGTCTTTGAGGACGAAAATCGAAAGCCGCGCGTATTTGCCCAATTGGAGACTCTATTAATAGTCAGTTGCAGTTTTCGTTCAATCAGCGACATCCTTGCCGCAGAAAACGAAATGGATAAATCGTCTACATATAAGGAGCTATGAACTCCATCAGGCAGGACACCAACGACTCCATTAATACAAATACAAATAGCTGCGGCATTAGTTGCTTTAATATATAGGAAAAAATAGCGTAAAACTCTTAAAAGACCGTTTTTTGTCCGAAATAATTATGATCAATGCGCGTTTTGGATATTACTGATTTAGGAACTAGTTTCTGTGGTGTAGTATGAGGCAGCTAAGAGGCTCAGTCTACCCAGGAGGAAGCCATCATATCAAACATTAACACTGGACTTATAAATGTTCAAGGCACCCCCACATAATCAAGCCGTTTACGCAGTAAATTGGTACGACCAGTAACTAAAACCTTCACAAATGTGAAGCAAAAGAAGTATCCTATGCAGTACCCATGCTATTTTTTCGGTATATTAGAAGCAGTGTTTAGCTAGATTAACCGGGATTCTATTTGCACAATGTACCACACAACAAGATGGTAGACACCTCGTTCTTCCTTCCACGCACCCTTCCCCCTTGCCTTACCCCGCCATTCCCTTCCTTTCCTTCCTTCACCCCTCTTTCCCCCTTGCCTCATCACTCCATTCCCTTCTTTCCCTCCCTGGCCTTCCTTCCTCGCCTTATCATAACATTATCTACTATCTCTTCCACCCACTCCTTCCCCTTCTCTTCATTCATCCCCTTCCTTGCCTTACCCATCTTCCCATTCACTATCGTCCATCCATCCCCGTCCTTTGCAACTGCACCCATGAGGAACTAAATCAAAGATGTGCTGTTCGTCATATGCACTTTAAGGAAAAATTCTGAATAAAATGAAAAAGGGAAGAACCTACAATTGAAGGAACACCTCGGGAATGGCATGGCTTCACTTACATTACTGAAGACAAACTTATTTGAAAACCCTTCCCTTTGCAATCTTGAAACTGCTTGTTTCGAGGGTAAAGCCAAGATTATAGAAGTAAATGGTGGTTTAACAGCATATGTCGGCCCTAATTTTGACCCGAGCTCTGTAGCAGTCACCGCTCTAATCGCGTGTTCCTTCCCCTCAGTGACACAAGAAAATGGTGCACTGCATAGAAGACTTTAAAATTCTGTGTTTTCATGTTCATCGTTAGCACTTGTCTCTGTCCGCGTCGTGTCTTCAATGTTTATCTTTCTTGTACTAGTTTACCTTTGACTGTCCGTCTATGTCCTTTTGTTGTCCACCGTTACACATTGTTATACACATACACCAACACTTAAATGTCAACCTACACAAACAATATCCACACAAACGCATACCCACACAAACACCTTTTCCTTGTGTTGTGTTTGTCTCAATGAGTTGATGTATTTTTGTCGAATAAAGTAACCCTGACGGATATTGAGTTTCTCTATTCGTGAACCGATTAGCACTAAGAACACTCGCTACCACCAACAGCTCTGCCTGCGGGTGAGGAAGCTAGAGTGTTGTGGCCTTGAAAAGGGGGGTAGGTTATCTCCCCCGTGCGTCGTGCGGCTGTGTCAGATACCTCTGTAATACGAGTATGGGAAAGTGGGGTAAGATGAACCGTAGGGTAAGATGAACCACCCCTTGCGATCACGTGATCACAGATTGCATCAAGCTCTAATGCTGCACAACCAAACCAGTAGTCACCACGTGTCTCTGGTAGCAGCGAGACGTTCCTGTGGAGAGTCTGTCAGTTTTTACAGCAAAAAATGTTTCTTCCATTGAAAAGTAAAATATTGGAAGCTGAGAATATCGTCAATTACTCTGCTATGTATTAGTCTTACTTTTGTTGCAAATTGCTGGTGATTAGTTTAGTATTTGATAATTCTTCTGTCCATGTTTTCGATGGTAATGGTTTGTATTAACATATTTACAAACGATTCATTCAAAATGGCCGCGGAGGGGTAAGATGAACCTTTAAGTTTGGGGACAGATGAACCATCAGTTCATCTTACCCATCATGTGAATGATTATTTTAATCCTCATTGTAATCTATTTGATATCAGATGCCGCGAAAGTACATCAGAAAAACGGGCCGGGCCCTGTACTCCTCGATGTGATGAAAGGGCCTCCGCTGCATTCGACGATGGAAAAAGAAGAAAGAAAGAAAGAAAAGGGCCACAAAAATACTGACTGATACGCCAGTCCGGGATGAAGTAGCAGCAGAGAGAGAAGAAAAATAGGCCGCCAAGGCGAATAAAGAAATTGTGAAGAATTTGTTTGGTAAGAGACATAAGTCAAGACAGACAGCATCTATAATGCCACTTCGGATGATGATAGTGAGGACGATGTATGCGAGACCATGGATTCACTTACACAAGATTCTGATGACGATATATCGGATGACGAGTTAATGGAAGGCGGTTTCGTGGTAGTGAACATTCATAGCATGAAGGGAACCACACAAAGATATGTCGCAAGAGTCGACGTAATCGACGGTGATGAAATCGAGGGAGTTTTCATGAAGAGAATCCCGGGACACAGGCCCATTAAAAGCAAACAGGCCTTCATAATCGACCACAATGATGAAGCATCATTCGATAAAAAAGATATTTCGGTGACACTACCAGCTCCGAAAAACTTGTCTGGTAGTCTGCGAAAGTCGAACCGGTTTGTGTTCCCATGTGATTTGGGAAGATTCAATCTCTCGTAGGCCTGTTGATGGACATAAGTGCATTTTGCTAAATTTTCAAAATGATTTTTTTATTCTTTTAAAAGGATGTATATGTACTAATGATACATAAAAAAATGTGTACTATCCTCTTTTTTAAAGGCTTTAAAAAGGTGAAAGCCTTATCAGGAGAATATCAATTTTATTTATGGTTAAAGGTAAATGACAGCTGCTCAAATGAACACTGACAGAGACAGTGTCACGTTACCAGGGAAGACCCCAGGTCGAAAAATCTAAAAAGTGGTTCATCTTACCCCACTTCCCCCTAACTAGGAGCTCCGAGCCAAAAAATATATTCAGTCCTCAGTCACACACACACACACACACACACACACACACACACACACACACACACACACACGTACAGTGTAATTCAAGCAAACAGATCTAAATTGAAAATGCTCGTATCTCGCTTATTTCCAAAGTCAAGTGTTTTATTAACAATCGGCAGCGGACGGGAAAAAAATTGATAACCCGACGGGCCTGACGTGTGGGGTGGGCAGTGGGGGGAGAGAGAGAGAGAGAGAGAGAGAGAGAGAGAGCAAATCATCCGTCTACTGACCTGTATGTCCTCACTAAACTGAGGGAAATCACGAACGGTAGGTATAATAATTTATGAAGAGTAACGAGCCTCCATTATGGGAAGTAAGGGTTGCATATGACTTGCGCTACACTGTCGTGTCATCCTGACAAGATGTTGCATCACTTCCACTGTACCCCTCCACTAGTGGTGGCAGCGCTCCACACGTAGGCACGAAGCAAGCACTTAACGAGCATAAGTAAATCTTGTGTTTACACTTGTAATATTTGCTTTGTTTTGTGTATGCAGCTCAGTGTTTTAAGGAAGTAATTGTTTTGAATCCTCGTAAACTTCATTTTCAAGAAAATAAAAATGTATAAGAAATGCATTGTAATTCTCAGACAACGACGTTGTTTGTTAACGCGCATCGGATCCGGGGACGAGTAGGTTTCGTTGCTTGTTTCTCCAACAGAAGTTCAGTCATCTATAGGCGATGGAAAGTTTTCAGATTCCGCCATAATCAACTTTACTTTTTAACCCTTAGTGGGTGATATTTTCTCAAATAGTCTCCAAAGCAAATACCCTTCACTCATCGTTAATCAAGTCATACTGATTATACTATTCTGAGGAGACCTCGGGTAACCTTGTCCCAGGGAATCTACCCCAACGGCCGGTGGCAACACTGCAGGGTGGCGCACGGCTGCCTGAGGTGACGGAGCTCACATATGAGGAGTCCGGCGGTAGTGGCGCGTGGCCTGTCATAAGTGTAACCATCACGTACCCTTTGAGGCTCCTAAATACTCTTCCGAACGCATGTGACCAGTTGTTGTGTCGCGTGTAACCTCGTAGCAGCACAAGAGGTTTGTACTGATGTTTCTGGAATAAGAAAGTGAAAGGATTGTATCACCTACAAGAGTACTTCCTTCCGTGTATAGTTATGTGAGCTCCTAAATTCCACCGTCGGTTACAACAGAAACGGCAAATCGTGTATACTGCCCCTTTTCACCCCCCCCCCCCCTTTTCGTTGCTTTTTTACATAGCTCAAATGGCAATTAGCACTACCCCAGCCACCATCCCCTCCCTGTCTTTGGCTTTACAGTGCCTAAAGTCAGGGATCTCCATGACCAATAACCCAGGAAAACTACTGTTGTACAATCGTGGGACACAAGTGTTGACACACTGTCCACTGAGTTTCGTTCACCGGCCCCGACTTTAAAATATATACACCGCATGGAAAGAGGCTAATGTTCAGATATGTCACTAAATATACACTCTCCATAATTTATTATATGTGAATTTGTCAGTTGTGCACACTGATAACAAGTTTGTAATTTGTGGAGGAAAATGTCTATTTTTTTCCATTTCGTTCAAATTTAGTCAAGGACAGCTAAAGTTGTTTACAAGGCTATTATGCATTTGAATAAATGTTGTATTCATTCCTGCAACGTCCTCCCTAAGAAAATACGAAGAAAACATTGATAACTTGCACAAATATTCTGATATGATCTAAAAATATATAATGATGAAACCATTTAACTCTCGCCTGACAATGTTATGTAATGACGTCATCGACCATGCCAGCCGGCGCATTTAGGAAACTAGTAGGCTATTGTGAATTGAATTGAATTACAAAGCTATTATTTTGCATTTAAGAATACTAAGCGATTCGTTTGCATTTATGAAACTAAGCCATTACTTTGCATTTACGAATACTAAGTTATTATTATGCATTTAAGAAAACTGCTATTATTTTGCAGTAACTTTTTTTGGTCAATTTACGGTTTCACCCAACCAACGATTTTCTCACGTGGTTCATGTTTTTCTGCTGATAGATGTAGAGAATTCCGTGATTTTGTTCCTCATTTCCGTCGCAAATGTCTACTTTTCGAGTTATGCCTCTTTTCGTTATGCCTATCCCTTCCCTAAACGATCTTGGGGGACCTGTGGGAACACGGGTTTTTTGGGTGGGGGAGCATGAAATCGACTAATATGCATTTCAAATGAGGTCGAGAAATCAACAGAATCGCATTAGAACACCAGTGAAAAGGCATAGCCTACATTTGTTTTGGTTGGAGCGGGGAAGCGGCCATTGTGATGTAAGCAGTGTTGCCAACGATCCGCTATGGGTGAACATCCCATCCTGATCTGCGCATGCGCGGACTTTGTTTACATACACAGGGCGGATTATTTTCGGCACGGTACCATGTCTTTTCTCGCTTACTTATTGTGATCTGTCCCACCCGAGTTTATATTTGTTTTTTTATGAAAGTAAATGATGACGTATGTTTTGAATTTGGAAAATGCGTGAAATATGAAAGTTGATTCCTGCACCTCTTGTATGTCAGCAAATGTGATAAATGAGATAACCTGCACCCCTTGTATGTCGGTAAATGTGATAAATAAGATAACCTGCACCACTTGTAGGGGGAGGTGGGGCAAAATGGCATAGCTTCTGCCAGCTATTGATAATGATATGGACTTACTCCTCGGCTCATTAGTCAGCTGCAACATCGGGGCAAGTTTGGACGCCGTCGTTTGTTTGTGTGTGAAAAATCCCAGAATATTTTATCACCAGCTGATCTATTGGTAAGGGTCTGATAAAATCGTGTTATAGGAGTACTGTGACTCATAATTTCATGTGTTATTGCATGATTCTTTGGAATTACTCTGTGCATGAGTCTGACTACTGAAACATTTTTCTGCACCGCCATTGTTCCGCTGAGATTGTTGTTAACATATTCATTGCCCTTGGGGCAAAACGGCCCACTTAACAATAATAATTATTTTTTGCTGCTAACTAACTCACAACTTCAGTGAACAAAGATAAGGACAAAGTGTTCTCTGTTTCTTTTATATGAATATTAATTTTATGCTATTGAGCAAAATAACAATTATTTTTGTAATGCATTAAGAACTTTTATGTTCAGAAAGGTAATTTCACTTTCACTTGTGAGTAGTTTCATGAGAGTTCATTGGTGTTCATGCTATTGAGCCACAGATCATTTATTTTTGTAATGGAATAAGAACTTTATGTTCAGGAAGGTAATATCACTTTTCATATGGAATTCATTGTTGTTCATGCTACTGAGCCTAAGAGCAATTGTTTTCTAATGGAATAAGAACTAGATTATTTTAGTTTTGTTAAGTAATCTTTCTAATGTGATTATCTGTCAAAACGTATGTTTGGCATGTTACCAAGCATTTCCATATGAGGGCCATTTTGCCCCATAAGTGAGGTCCGTTTTGCCCCGACCGTTGTACAAAATGGTCCACTTGTGGCTATTTTATTTTTTTTAATTCATGAGTAAAGGATCAAAAGTAGTTCTTCCAAAGAGAGTTTATTTTGTTTAATGATGAATAAAGATTGCAAAAACACCAACTATCTCTGAATATACTACAAAACTGATGCAAAATTTGGAGTGAAACCTTAAGGGTGCCGTTTTGCCCCACCTTCCCCTGTGTCGGTAAATGTGATAAGTGAGATAACCTGCACCCCTTGTACGTCGGTAAATGTGATTGGTGAGATAACCTGCACCCCCTGTACGTCGGTAAATGTAATAAATGTAATAACCTATACCCCTTGTACGTCGGTAAATGTAATAAATGTGATAACCTATACCCCTTGTATGTCGGTAAATGTAATAAATGTGATAACCTATACCCCTTGTATGTCGGTAAATGTAATAAATGTAATAACCTATACCCCTTGTATGTCGGTAAATGTAATAAATGTGATAACCTATACCCCTTGTATGTCGGTAAATGTGATAAATGTGATAACCCTTGAATGTCATCCTGGAATTTGGCCATTCTCTCATAAAAACTAGCATGCTGTATTGCCGCCATCTTGCCTGGACAAACTAATATCAACACTCTGTGATAGTAAACATTGGGTTCTGCGCATGCGCAGATCAGGATCGGATAGACTAAAATACATTGATGAGATTTATCGCCACGCCGGGCTGCCCACAACATTTCCTCCCGTCACTCCAGAAACACAGGCCGAGGACCGCGAACTTGTTTTCCACTGGAATGCCTCAGATTTGCTACACTTTTTTGTGCTGTCTGTAGCGCCGGTAGGGTTTTTTGAGGGGCGTTATAGACGGCCCCAGCCTGTTAGTGGCGCAAGCTAATTTTATTTATGGTGGCTGACGTGATGTATGACTTGCTTGGCCCATGATGCCTCCCGGTGCTCCTCTTGACCGAAGTTGCTGAAGTTAAGGTTGATTGAAGATCCGGACAGCATGCGAAGTGCCTTCCCACCCCTCAACTTAGCCACAGCCTCTTTGACCTCAACCAGAGAGGATGAACTTTCGTCAATGGGTGGGTCAGCATCCACCACTTGTAACCCAGCAACTGGAAGCTGCCGACGTGGAGAGTCCACCATGTACAGCTGCTCAAAGTTCTCAGCCCAACGTGCCCTCTGCCCATTCATGTAAGACACGAGGCAGCCGTCAGCTGTTCGGATAGTGCTCACCTAATAAGTGGGAGACTTGGAGCGGAGCATCTTCACGGCTCGATAAGCAGGTCGGGGGTCATTCGCATTTAAATGGCCCTCGACTTCCTCAGCGAGACTCCTGACATACCTCTCCTTGTCTCTCCTCAGGAGAGCTCTAGTCCTACGCGACAGAGCCCTGTATTGGTCCCGCTTCCCAGCAAGTCTGACAGCGCGACTCTCCTCAATATTATCCAACGTCTCCACCGAGGCAAAGGCACTCCTAGATCTCGGGCGCTCTCCAGTGCACTCCTCGGCATCTTGCAGAGTCTTACGTTTGAAGGTATTCCACAGTTCTACAGGGTCTCCCAGGGTGCTGAGCACATCGAACCGATTTGAGACCGTCACTGCATACTCCTAAGCACATGCCAGGTCCTTCAGCCTCTCGAGATGGAACACAGTAGTGTTGCATCTCGAGATTCTTTTTGACCTAACATGAACCTTGAGTGTTGCAACAACAAGCCTATGGTCAGTTGCAAAGAACGCAGCACTCCGGTAAACCCTGCAGTTCTGAAGGATCCTCCAATGAGTATTTACGAGAATGTGGTCGATCTCCTTAGCTACACCTCCGACATCGCTATATCAAGTCCAGCGGTGCAGCTCTGGTCTCTGGTACCAGGAACCCGCAATTCTCAACTTTCTGGATTTTGCAAAATTCAGGAGGAGAGAGCTGTTGATGTTCCTGGTACATTTGCGGAAATGAGTTCCTGTACCCACTGTGGTAAGCCTTCCCTCCAACCGGCAACGTCGCAGTAGTGCTACTCAAGTGTTGTTGTGAATAAACGATGTTCGTCGTGTTCGGCTGTGAGTGGCGGAGAGGTTCACTGCTATTCAGGAAGTGTAAGGGAAGCTTTATCCATAATTAAGAGGTGAAAATAAATGTAGCATGTGTATGTAACACATGTTAAACCAAGATATCACTACAAAATAATAACACCAGAGAGAAGACGAGGCGTATTATCTAGAGTCGAGACTTTGATGATCCGCTCATCCATCAGCATTCACGTGTGAACGTGTGCACTCTCTCTCTCTCTCTCTCTCTCTCTCTCTCTCTCTCTCTCTCTCTCTCTCTCTCTCTCTCTCGATGGAAATCCGATATAATTTTCTCACTTTCTAAGAAATCCGGCCACCTGTTTTTAACCAGTCTCTCACATACATTCGCAACCACACTAGTGAGTGATACCGGTCTGTAATTTAATGTGTCCGCTCTCTTGCCTCCCTTAAAAATTGGTACCGTACTATATTTGCTCTCTTCCAATCTTGTGGTACCTTTTCTTCACTCAGAGAGGCACTCATTATGGAGTGCAGTGTCTCTGCAAGTTGATCACTACATTCTTTCAAGATCCACCCTGATACTCCATCCGGCCCCGTCGCCTTTCTTACATCCAATTTGTTCAAACTTGTCTTTGACCTCCTGCACCGTTAACTGAATCTCTTGCATAATCTTTCCTTTTTCTTGGCCCGGGGGTTGTACAAATTCTTCTTTTGTAAAATTCTATGGAAGCTGTTATTCATCACCTCTGCCATCTTTGCTGGGTCCTCATATGTGGTTTCATCCATTTTCAGTTTATCGCTTTTTTCTCTATTCTTTAATTTGCCGTTCACACGTCTATAAAATAGTTTGGGTAGGTCTTTTCACTTGTCGATTATATCTTTTTCATATTTCCTTTTTTCTTCTCTTTTAATCTTTGTATATTCATTCCTTGCTTGTTTGAAATCGTTCCACGAGTTAATTCTTCTTCGTCTCCTCCATCCCTTCCAAGCTTCCTCTTTTCTCTTTCTAATTATCTCGGATCTCTTGTTAAACCACTCCTTTTTACCAACATCCTTTTTGGTTACCTTGGGGACATATCTATTTTCGGCTTCCTTGTATAGCTTTAAAAACGCCTCCCACTTATCCGGGTGCGGGTGGAGAGAGGCGAAATCGAGAAAATTCTCCGCCCGCCTGATTGGCTACCACTTAAGCCCCGCCCCTTCGGATCTACCTTCTCCCCATTGGCTGAAGTACTTGGTCTTTTGGCTGGAAGTACTTGATCTTGATCCTGCAGGTGACCCACAAGCTTCCTCTTTTACTCAGGCACACATAATTTTACGTACTACATACGTATATTATAAATAATTATAATAAATATGATCTTGATCCTGCAGGTGACTCACAAGCTTCCTCTTTTACTCAGGCACACAAAATTTTACGTACATAAGTATAGTATATCATCCTTTCTAGTCTGATTTTGTATCTCCTTGTGTTCCTCGATCCTTGCTTGCCTCTCCCTGTCTTCCTGGCTGCCTCCCTTCCTCTCTCTCTTTCCCTGTCTCCCTGGCTGCCTCGATCCCTTCCTCTTTCTCCCTGTCTTCCTGACTGCCTCCCTTCCTCTCTCTCTCTTCCTGGCTGCCTCCCTTCCTCTCTCTCTCTCCCTGTCCGCCTCTCTCCCTACTCCCTACTTTTCGAGCTAACTTCGCATCCTTCATCCTTTCTAGTCTGATTTTGTATCTAAGAGTCGTCTTCATTAGTGTTTCCCTAAAAGTACTCCAATCTGTCTCCTCTCAAAGCTTCTATAGCTACATACCTGGGTGCATTCAGTGCCATTCTAGCTCCTCTATTCTGGCGTACTTTTAACTTGTCTATTTCACTTTTATCCCATGTAGCTAGTAGTAGTAGTGGTGGTATAGTTCACTACATCATTGTCAAGGTCTGTGAGTGTGAAGTTGTCCATTTATGTCCCACAATAAGTGGAAATTATTCCATGAGCAAACTCCCAAAGAGTATATAGCCCAGAGTCAAGAGTGTGCCATCTACTCCTCTTCAAATGTGATTGGGATCACTTAACCTGCTAAACATAAAGTGATATTACCAAAACCCAGTTTCAATTTGCATACAATTTATTTCTTACAGATTAAAGATTTCTTTATTGCACTAGGCACGGACGGCAAGGGTAGGGCAGGGCAAAGCCGGTTCAGACAGGGCAGGGTATACAAGGCATGGACAAAAAAGGGTAGGACCGGGTAAGATATGGATGGGAAGGGAAGGCAAGACTTACCCTAAAATATTAAAGAGAACATTTAGACATGAAAATAACGATTAATACTGTAAAAGAGATAAAACAAATGTCTCTAATTACAATTTTGGAGTCTGAGGTAAAATCAACATTAAAAAATTTGCAGAATGATAAAGGTTCAGGACCCTATGAACTTTAACCTGAACTATATAAATGTCTAATTGAACATATGAGACCAACCTAAAAGAACTAATTAAATGTTACAACCTGCTAGTATATAACACTATAATTCCTGAAGACTGGAAATTATCCATAAAAAAAAATAATGTCCATCATGAAGAACAAGATTAAATAACAACTCTTCAACAATGAAGTGAAAGCAACTCAAGCAGGTTTTACTAAAGCTGGTAGAACAGAAGGCAATCAAATTATGTTACAGTATTGTATGAAAGAAAGCTTCTGAAAGAAAAAACACTTAATCGTTACAACGATCGATTTTAACAAAGCTTCTGATTCTGTCAAAAAAGATAGTTTGACAAGTGTCTCAAAAATACAAATACCCAACCCAATTGACATAATAACATATATCTAACATGATGACAAAACAAAATAATGCTACCAGATAACACCAAGATGAAGATACAGATTTATAGTGGCATAAGACAAGGATGATCAGGATTTAAGATGTTAACATAGTAGGTACTTCATAATCCAGGAACTTGAACAGAAAAATAATGGCTTTCCAAATGAGAGGTTCAACATTACCACATTTTTTTTTTTTTGTGGATACTGTTTTGCAATTACCACAAACAATAGAACAAGCAAAGGAAAATTTTAAATGTCTAGTAGAAATTAGTAGGAGCTGTGGGCTCGAAAGCAACAAAAATAAAAGTAATATAATGAAATACAACATGCAAGACCAGCCACAACAAATAGAAGGTATAAATGTAACATCTACTATTAAATACCTTGGACCTTGGTGTTACTTTAATAAATGCCCCAAAATATCTTTACCAAACATAAAGAACAGTTGATACAATAAGCAGATAAAATGGCCAACCTCACATACCCTATAAGAGCCAGGAGCTGTAATAAGATAACAATTGGTAAACCATGTTAGAAGAGTGTGGTATTACGTGCCAGCAATTTTATATGGATCCAACATTATAAACATAAACAAAATTGACATAGAAAAGCTATAAAGAATAGAAACACCATCTGATCTGATATGAAGAAATGAGAGGAGAATGTGAGATCTAGGGCAAGCAAGGAGAGAATAGTACAAGGATAGGATGAGTACCTAGATGGAGACTCTTCAGTATTGGCTATCCCCAGGGGGGGAGTTCATAGGAACAGGCATCTGAGATAGATCAGATAACCTTTCTCCTATCTTTTGTCTCATCTCTTTGCTCGGCTTTGTCAAACCTTGACCTGTGTCCACTCTTTTCCTCTTTGTCGAATACAGCTTTTGTTGTTTATCACAGTGTTTATTGGCTGGCTCTTTTTTGGTGGCCAAATCCACAGGAAGCATACAATTACTGCTTGCTAAGTTTTTTGCTGCACTTAAAATGGCAACTGCCTTTCGAATGTGATCACCTGCAGCTTTAAATGCTTCTTGGTCAGAAATTTCTTTACATTGAGGCAACAGGTTTGAATGAATATACTTAATTAATTGTTCTCCATAGTTTTGTGGCTGTGAATCCGTGGACAATTTGTTGCATACAATATCTTGGATATATTCTATTTCTTCAGAGGGGGAGTTAGGCATTGCTACTTGTGTTTTACCCTCCATATGTTGAACAACAGCATGTATGTGCTTACATATATTTCTTGTACCTTTATCATTGTCTTCACAGGTGCACATATACATACATTGACATACATTACAATATGTACAGCGTTCTCTACATATGTTACAGGAGAGATCACGTGTTATTACTGTGTATTTCTTCTGTTTAATTGAGGCAGAACTTACAAGAAAATGTCCATCATCTTCCACAACGTCAAGATTCTTGCTGTCACGGTGTCTTTCATTTAGTTCATGCCTTCTGGTTCTGTTTTTCATTAAATCTATCATTCTTTTATAAGTCACATCATTCACTAGTTTACCCAAAACAGAGAGTATAGTCTAACCTCTTTACCTTTTTACCATTCATGTATACATACTTCAGTAGCCTGTGCATGCTTTCCAGAAAGTTGTTGGTATGGAGGGTAACATCTTTTCTAAAACATTTGGGCCACAGTTTTATCCTGTTTTCATCAAGGTAATTTTCATTAAAGTAAGTGAGAAACTGCTGATAATTAGCTTTACTCAGATGCATCAGGAATCCCTTGCACTTTTATTAAATTCATCCTCCTCTGGCTCATCCATGAGTGCCCTAACCATTTGGTAAATCTCTTTCTTCTGATGGAGAGGTGCCTTGATTTTAGAACCAATATTTCTCCTGAAAGTGCGATCAGTGTGCCAACTACAGTTCAGGTATAAAACCTGTTGAGGCACATCCCCATGCATGATCGCATTCCAAGCATTCCTAAACATGGGATCATCATCGCTCATAAAGATTTTTGCACAGAGGGAACCCAAACGCTTTTTTACTTCACCAAGAAAAACCTTAAGTATGGCTTCATTTACTGTACTGCTAATAAGAAAGGCCACAGGAAAACCCTGGTTTAGATCTGTGACAGTCATCAATGTTGTTAATTGGTAACCTTCATACTGGCTAATACAATGGGTCGAGTCCATACAAATCTGAAGCTCTTGACCACTCTCAAGTTGTTTTGAGAATACCCTTCTTTGTTCCTCTTTTATGAAACCCAGTACAAATTCTTTTTTACCTATTTCAGGATTCTCAGGGTCTATTGAATTTTGATCCTTGAAATACAAAAGATCACCTGCCTCCCTATATTCTGTTACAATCAAACGGACACTAGTACTGTCATCTGGATGCCGTTTATGTTCTTGTTTCAGACCAAATTGTGTAACAATGTTCTTTATATCCTGGCTCTCCAATATTGCAGCTCTACTCTCTCCAGCAGATTTTCGCACTTGTTCCAGAATGTGTTCATGTGAGACACCACGAAGAATCATGCCTGGAAAATACAAACTTAATTAGTAATGAAACCACTACAGGCTATAAAAATAGTCTGCAACCTATGGTGCCTTCTGCCTTTGCTAGTATTTGCATGTATAAAACGTATATTAGGTTACAGTGTAGAACCATGCTTCAAAGTTGGTGTACAATTAATGTAATGCAATGCTTTGAAAGCAAGTCTTATAACGGGTTCCCAACCTTACAACCATGATCCTGTGAAGGCACTTAATACCAAAGGAATCGATTTTCTTCTTCAAGTCACTATTCAGTGCCCATGTCTCACTTCCATAGAGACAGGGATCACAAGTGATTTGAAGAGCCGAACATTTGCCTTTCTGCACAGGTATCGACAACGCCATGTACTCGAGCTGAAAGAGTCCGTAACACCATGTGCTATCCCAATCTGTCGCAAGACTTAATGTCATGATCCCAAATACTTGTAAATGCCACTATTGAGACATGAAGTACAATAATATTGTTGAAACTGATTCAATACAGCACATCTCTACTCCACGGCCGATCCTTACAAACTGTCCCCTTCTTTCTGTGTTGTTACTGGCGCCTCCTCTCGTGGTAGTGAGAAATAAGGACGCCCTTCATAACTTAACACTGAATAGGCGTAAATCTTGGTAGTGGGCCCATATGAACCTCCACCACCACACTCCCTCACCTCCAATCAGTTTCTCTCGTATCTTCACTACTAAGATTTAGTCAAATTTTTCGTGCATATCAGCCAGATACTCATCTGGCAGCAACATTTACAGACTATTTGTTTGAGACTTCGAGTACTGGGTAAAGGTTCCATTGTTAACTTACGAGCTAGGGCGAGGAAGCTCAGCGGACAATCAGGCTCCAGCCGTCCACCTGTAAACACACTCTCAAGTATACCCATGGAACGCCCTCTTCGTGTATCATTCTCCTGGACTTACGTAAGTTACAACAGTGGCGACGAGGATCACACATGCATGCTACCATGCCGCTGTTTGGCCACATTGGAGAGTTTGACGAGTCTGACAAGTCTGAATTAGTCCTCTAAAAATCAATCAACGATCTTCACTGAGCAGTGAACGATCACCATTGAGTGATAATTGCACTGAGCAACATGCACCTTAACCCATATACAGGCATATATATACTCATTCTGTCAAAAGGCAGTGGGACTATTAATACAAGAAAGAATACAAATCAGTATTACAAGAATAAAGATAATGCACTTCAACCTTACTATCACCATTACAGAATACAAATAAGAATACAAATCAGTATTACAAGAATAAAGTTAATGCATAACCTTACTATCACCATTACAGTTTGTCAAGCATAAAAAAAGAACTTCAAACTTACGCAGTGAAGATGCACCAAACATAGATGCAGCTAGAACAAAAGGGGCAAATTATTTAAGTAATGGTAAGTTAAATTATTCATGTACAGTGAAAGCCCTTGTATATGCTGTAATAGTATGCAATTGGGATAACGGATAAGTGAATTTATACCACTGCAACTTCCAGGAACAAAGATGTACACTTCTTACTGTACCTGCAATTTTATCCTTCACGCTGGCAGGAAGAGTCATGTGGACAAGGCTGTGGAAGTTTATATCATGCTCATGATGCTCCACGTAGTAGGTGACCTGGACACATCCATTCTGCCTCACTGCCTCAATAGATGATGTGCAGTAGTATCCCATTTTACTGGTACCTGTACAAAATATAAATAAACATACAAATTTAGTTCCACAGGTTTATAATTCAGTATATACACTGCGCTTCTCCTTTCTGGAAAGTGTATAGGTTAATAACTGAACAGACCCACCAATTCTAAATTTTTCCCTGCCTTAGATGACTTAAGCTAACTAACTATGAAGACGTCCCGTCAGCTGCCGCCATACCAGATTGTCCCTTACAGACAAAACCTGGTGCCATCTATGCAGGTAATATGCCTCAATAGATGGGCAAGCACCTTGCCTGGCACACTCAACAGCGTAATATCACAGTAAATGCTGCAGTCCTGGCCGTCCCCTTTGCCTTACCAGATAGGGACGACTGGTCCCCTTTTCCAGTCAGGAAGAACAGTACCACTCTGCCATACGGTAGTCAGGACAGTATGCAACTGCTACATTGCTAACTTACAACTGGAATATTATTCTTAATGACAATGTATAAAACCAAAATTAAACGTGGACTTGCATCTTCAACATCCTATACCCAAGCCCTAAATTAAATATGGAAATTTCTTGCAAAGTGTTATAGCTCACCTTGGCTTTTTTCAGCACGCTTGTGGGTACTCTTTGATGATTTCTGCACACCTGATCTTCGGCAATAGTATATGGTTTTGGTGCTGTCAACTGATTTCTTGTTACCCGTATGAGACGTATAATTTACTCCAACCTCCATTTCCAGTGCATCTTTCCATGCCATAAACTCTGTAAAGATATTGTTTATAAGTAAAATACAAACAATCAACCAAATGCATAATTATTGTAATATGTCCCATATCTTATGGCAGAGCAGGCTTATTCGCACATTGGCTGATTCAGACCATTTAGTGGCCTATTTGACACTTGTCCCCAAAACATAACCTAATATAACCAAACCAAAAGCTAACCTGATACAACCTAACATTATAACCTACCATAAGTTACCTAGCAGAATGTAACCTAACCTGATATAACCTAACCTAATAGTACAAGTTAACATAATATTTTAACATAAGTCCACTAATATCCAAGAAAACTATACCTACCTCCCAACACCAGCCTATAACCACCGCTAACCGCTGCTCTGTTTCAGGTTTACCAAAATAAAAGTGTATTTTCTAGTAGTGAACTTATTTGTCTTGTCACAGAATAAGAGTTATGTAAAATAATACTGTAGGTAAGTATACCGCTCAATACCAATATTTGTGCTAGTATTTGATGGCCAGATGTGCAACTATTTTAACATTTACCAACATAATTAAGCTTTTTTTTTTTCGGCCGATTTTGTTTGAACATACTACAGAGACGAGAAAAAAAAAAAACTTGCACAGTATGTCTTGCTTTCAAGTCACTCCGGCCCACAGTTTTTCCAGCCGCAGGTCACTCCGGCCTCCCCAACTCTTCCCCCCCCCTGGTCACTCCGGCCTTCCCCCCTGGTCACTCCAGCCACCCCCCCTGGTCACTCTGGCCTCCTTGTTTACTTTATGACTGCTCCATCTCTCCTGAAGATTTATTTACTCCAGTATCACACACACACACACACACACACACACACACACACACACACACACACACACACGTTCGTGGGTATAGGGTTATTTTGTGTTTCGATACTAAACAACCATACAACAGTGGCGTTCGAAATAAATGGTTGTTCACGTCAACACACACACACACACACACACACACACACACACACACACACACACACACACACGTTCATATACCCGCCCGCTGCTTTGGGGGGCCGGAGTTACTTGGGTCGATTGTGAAGCAGGCCGGAATCACCAGGGCCGGAAAAACTATGGGCCGGTGTGACCAGGGCCGGAAAAACTGTGGGCCGGAGTGACTTGTTACCATGCCTACACACCCACAAACTGTTAGTATTAGACTAATAGGTAGTATTGAATTGTTACAGTACCATCTATTATAAGAGAAGTCCAGAAATATCCAAGAAAATTATACCTACCCCTTCCCCAACACCACCCTAACCCCTGCACTGTTTCAGGTTAACCAAATAATATGTGTGCTACGTAGTATATATTTG
This sequence comes from Eriocheir sinensis, assembly GCF_024679095.1. Taxonomy (NCBI): domain Eukaryota; kingdom Metazoa; phylum Arthropoda; class Malacostraca; order Decapoda; family Varunidae; genus Eriocheir; species Eriocheir sinensis. The sequence continues at coordinate 17,057,465 of NC_066531.1, read as the reverse complement.
GTGGTATTATTCGCCTTTTAGGTACACCGCACCTTTATAATAAAATAGGGAGAGAGAGGTGGATTGAGTCGCTTTCCAGAGGTTTCGCCACCTGTAGGTGGTAGTAGGTAGTAGCCAGTAGGTAGGTAGTTTATCCAAGAACAGTAGCTACACAGTGCACATGTGACACCGAATCGTCTATAAATCAGTCATCATATACATATATATATATATATATATATATATATATATATATATATATATATATATAATTATATATATATATATATATATATATATGATACAATATATATATATATATATATAGGGTATTATTGAGCAAACAGGGGCGTACTAATTTTCTGACACTGACTATTTATTTCTAGGCTAAATATGATGTTTTTTCATTTCGAGATAGTTTTTTTGGGTGCAAACCACAAAAAAGTGTCTTTTTTTTTATTTTGAAGTTAATTATGAAATGTGGTCATTTTGCACTATCTCGAAGGTAAAAACCATCATATCTTGCCCAGAAATAAATAGTCAGTGCCAGTCCAAGCGAAGGATCATCCTGTAGGGCTGACTATACAGTATACTAACCAAACCTGACCTAACCTAACCCTGCGGGGCTGACTACGGGGGAGCATGTGTTGCTGCCGCTCCACACTTTAACCACTCCATGAGGTACCACACATTTACATATATTACTGATGCTTTTATCGTGTAGATCTCATAATTTCCTTTATTTTGAACCATTGCACGGCATATACAACTCGACTGAATATCTTATTACCGATTTTTTAAGTTTTAAGTACCATTTCGACTTAGCCTGCAACACCGCTCGGGCGAAACTTTGAAGATAGGAAAATTATAGTTTTTAGTGGCCTGCACCCTTAAAAACTATCTGGAAATGATGTAGCATCACATTTTGCCAAGAAATAAACAGTCAGTGTCAGAAAATTAGTACGAACCTAACCTAACCCTGCGGGGCTGACTAACCTAACCAAACCTAACCTGACCTAACCTAACCTAACCCTGCGGGGCTGACTAACCTAGCCCTGCGGGGGCACGGCATATACAACTCGACTAAATATCTTATTACCGATTTTTTAAGTTTTAAGTACCATTTCGACTTAGTCTGCAACACTGCATCCTTAAAAACTATCTGGAAATGATGTAGCATCACATTTTGCCTAGAAATAAACAGTCAGTGTCAGAAAATTTGCACGCCCCTGTTTCCTCAATAATAGCCATATGAACCAACCTTCTTCTGAAGCAAACTCATACTGGGCTGTAGTAGTTTCAATGTTATGAAACTGTTGGAGATGTTGCCTGTAGATGCTTAACCTGGAAAAGTTTACTCCACATTCCTTGCACTGAACAGCTGTAGGTTTGCTGCACTCTGTTCTCATTGAGTCATGGACTTCACTGGTGTGTCTTTCCTTGGCAAATTTAGATGAAAATGTTTTGTTACAGAGATCACATGTTTTGTTGTTATCTGAATTTGATATCACAGGGGGCAACTTTAACCCATGGACGCATTTCAGATGTCGTTTTCTGGATGCAGAGGGAGACAATAGTTTGTCACATATCTCACACATGAAAGTTTGTTTGTCTTTTGTAACCTACATGACGCTTGCACTGCACTTCTCTGCGGAGGGAGCTGCTCAGCATGTAAACAAACGGCGGGAAGACGACCAAGTACTTCCAGCCAATGGGGAGAAGGTAGATCCGAAGGGGCGGGGCTTAAGTGGTAGCCAATCAGGCGGGCGGAGAATTTTCTCGATTTCGCCTCTCTCCACCCGCACCCCACTTATCCTGTGTACTCTTGGCTTTGTACAGCCCACTCCAACTTGCATTTTCAAAAAAGGTTATCATGCTAACAAAGTCACAGTAGTTGCTTCTCCCAATTTTGTGATTTTCTTTTCGGTCAATCGTTTTCTTTTCTGATACTTCAAATTCCACAACCTAATGGTCACTCTTCGCTATTGGACAATCTACGTTAAGATTTTCTATTATTTCCGGCGCCTTACTAAATATATACCAGGTCTAGTCTTGATGCCTCGCATTCTTTCCCGAATCTGGTATGTTCCTTGATCCACTGAGTCAGCACATGTTCCACTGCCAGTTGCAGGAGTCTTCCTCCCCACGACTCGTCTGCTCCCTGCGTCTCTCAATCCTCCCATTCCACCTCCATGCAGTTGAAATCACCCATTATAAGTATTCTCTCACACTCCCTCAACATTTCATCCTTGCAACTCACCGTCTCTTGTATCATTTGTTTATATTCCCGCAACCCCATACGCTTGTTCATGGGGGCACATACCCTACTACATAATGCCTCCTTCTTCCTTCAGCACCCACACATTTATCTTTCAACACCTCTGTCAAGCCTTCACCCTCAATTACCTCCTCCACCCTAATGCCTTTTTTTAACCATTAACATCACACCTCCTCCCTGTTTTATCTTTCTGTCTCTCCTCCATATGTTGTTTGCACCTTCTCCAATCCCCACCACCTCAATTGGGTCACAACTTAGTTTCCGTCAGCCTCACAATATCAGGTTCTTTGTCTCTCAAATAGTCGTTAATTCTATCTACGATGAAAATATTCCATTAATATTCGTATATGTCACTTTCCACCCTTCCTCCTTTTCTGTTAGTTTTATTCCCTTCTTCCTCTCGACCCTATGAACAACTTTCTCACTTTCATATCCATTACTCTCTAAAAAAACTCCCTCTTCTCTTCTTGCGATCTCTTCTCATTTAAATCACGAACCTCACCTCTAAAGGCGGCTTTACACCTGGCAATTCGCGGCTGGCAATACAGGCGCGGCAGCATTTTTGGTCTGGGTCTGGGTCTGGGAGCTCTTCTCGCGGCAAGTTCTCTGCAGCTGAGCGTGTCCGTCTTGAATTGCCGACTGGCGGCCAGGTAAACAACATGTCGGCGCCAATAAAACAAGAAATGACAGATGCAGATAACAAGATTTGGAGCCGGGAGGCCGAGGTGGCATTGCTAGAGGAAGTGGGACCCACAAGATAAGCTCTACAAGAAGCAGAGTCTGCGCAAAACAACTTTTGAGAGAGTGGCAGCAACATTGCGGGAAATGTTTATCTCTTTGCGAGATATCGAAGGAGGTATAAGGAACGGTTATTTTCGTGTATTATATACCCACACTATGTAATGCCTGGGGGTTGGGATGGCATGTTCCTCCCTTCTCCTTTGTTGTTAATTACAACAATAAACAATCAATCAATCAATCAATACTACTTATAAAACTCGTTTACTTAAAGTATTTCTACAATATTTGGCTGATGGACCAAACTCATTGTGATTTTAAGATATGGTAGTAGCCTTTTGGGGTGTCTGGGGTGAATTCATGCCCTTGCATTTATTAGCAGTTTACGTCTTGATGCTCCCGGCGGCTCCTCCCACGTGTGAAGGTACTTTCTCCCGAGAGCACCCAGCCGGTCTAGCCGCTAGATCGTCGCGGGTGTTTTGGCGGCCAGTAATTGCCACGTGTTATGTGTGTGTGTGTGTGTGTGTGTGTGTGTGTGTGTGTGTGTGTGTAATTCACCACGACCTGATCACGCGTTGGTCTCGTAATCGCCAGCAGCAGGTACCCTCCCGACATGAGCAAGTGCTCTTTATCGTCGATCTATGGGTACTGTTAGGACCTCACACCACACCCCATCCCCTTTGCACAAGGGTTGATAGTAAACACTCCTAGTCAACGGAAAGAATCCGGCCTGAGCGGGCTCAAACTGCCGCACTGTCAGACCGTGAACCCTGGGAGTGTGTGTGTGTGTGTGTGTGTAGTTCATTCATCACACCCTGATCACGAGTCTCTCTCTCTCTCTCTCTCTCTCTCTCTCTCTCTCTCTCTCTCTCTCTCTCTCTCTCACACACACATCGAGAGAGAGAGAGAGAGAGAGAGAGAGAGAGAGAGAGAGAGAGAGAGAGAGAGAGAGAGAGAGAGAGAGAGAGTGAGCAACTTCAGCTGGCCGTGCAATAAGCCGGAGAGCCTTACTGCACCCACACCTCACTATCACCTGTCATCCTCGTCCATGTAGCTATCCAGTCTACTCAAACCAAGCTACCGTCGCTTCACTAACTATGTGATTGCTGAGAGAGAGAGAGAGAGAGAGAGAGAGAGAGAGAGAGAGAGAGAGAGAGAGAGAGAGAGATTTACATAGATTTACATAGAAAATCAGACCACACAGACCCCATGGTCCAGACTTGGTGGTCTGTCCTTAAACCTAAGTGATTTTACATTAATCAGAAGACTCCAAAACGTTGCATTTCTACTCTAGTTGATATTAAGTTGAAGGAAGTGACGGTCGAGCTTATTTTTGAAGGAGTCAATCGTGTTACACTGGACCACTGATGATGGGAGCTTATTCCATTCTCGCACTACATCGTTGGTGAAGAAAAATTTGGTGCAGTCTGAATTTACTTGTCTATATCTGAGTTTTACGCCATTGTTCCTCGTGCGCAAAGTGTCATCGACAATGTTGATCTGTCTACATTCGTGAAACCATTAAGTATTTTAAAACATTCGATCAGTTTTCCTCGGAGGCGACGTTTCTCAAGAGAGAACATGTTAAGGGTAGAAAGCCTTTCTTCGTAGGATTTGTTGCGCAAGGAAGGGATAATTTTCGTTGCCCGACGCTGAACACCTTCTAATTTAGCAATATCCTTTGCATGGTGGGGAGACCAAAACTGTACCGCATATTCCAAGTGGGGTCTGACTAAACTGTTGTAGAGCGGGAGTATTACATCTTTATTCTTAAATAAAAAGTTTCTTTTAATGAAGCCCAACATTCTGTTCGCTTTATTTGCTGCATCGATGCATTGCTGTGAGAATTTGAGGTTTGACGCGATTTTGACCCCCAAGTCCTTGACGCATTGAACGCTTTTGAGTTTAACGCCGCGCATTTCGTAATCAAACTTCTTATTCCTCGTTCCAACTTGAAGGACCTGGCACTTGTCTACGTTAAAGGGCATCTCCCATCTATCCGACCAAGCTGAAATTTTGTGCAAATCCTCTTGGAGGCTTTGCCTGTCTTCGTCAGTGAGAACCGAGTTACCAATCTTTGTGTCGTCTGCATATTTACTAATGCGGTTATTGAGTCCAACATCCACGTCGTTGATGTAAATAATGAAGAGCACTGGACCAAGAACCGAGCCCTGAGGGACGCCACTAGTGACCGGCGCCCACTCTGAGTTAAATCCGTCAATCACTACTCGTTGTTTTCTGTTGCTCAACCAATTCGCGATCCATTGGTTTACCTGACCGTCAATACCTATTTGCTTTAATTTGTAAAGTAATTTATGATGCGGGACTTTATCAAACGCTTTCTGGAAATCAAGATAGACTACGTCCAGTGATTTGGTTACGTCATAAACAGTGAAGAGGTCGTTATAAAAGGTTAATATATTTGACAGGCAGGATCTTTTGTTTCGGAAGCCATGTTGTGAGTCCCCAATTAATGAGTGGCTTTCAAGGTTACTCACAATTTTGTCTCTAATTATGCCCTCAAGTAGCTTACCTACAACCGAAGTTAGACTAATGGGCCTGTAATTACCTGGTACTTTTTTGTCTCCTTTCTTAAAAATCGGTGTCACGTTAGCCTTTTTCCAATCTGAAGGGACAATTCCTTGTCGCAAGGACATATTGAATACGGTTGTGAGGGAGGAGAGTATTTCGCTCTTTGTTTCTTTCAGCAGAGTTGGATATACTTTATCAGGTCCAGGACTTTTATTTGTTTTAAGTGATTTGAGGGCTTTAAGGACTTCATCGGGTTTTATTTCAAAGTTAGACAATGCATGCTCGGGATTTACATTAGTACTGGTGTTGGTGGTGGTGGTGGGAGGACTGTTATTATTAAACACCGAGGAAAAGTAATTATTTAATAGGTTTGCAACGTGTTGGCTGTCAGTCACTAGTGCACCGTCGCTGTTTGTTAAAGGTCCAATTCCACTTCTGATCGCCTTTCTGTTGTTTATGTAACTGAAGAAGGATTTCGGATTATTTTTACAGTTGGCTGCAATATTTTCTTCATATCTACGCTTTGCCTGATGCCCTAATCTTTTTACTCGTCGCCTTGCATCATTGTAAAGTATAATGTTTTCGGGCGTGCTTTGGTCTTTCTTTAACCTGTAAGACAATTTCTCTCCTTGACTGAGTGTTTAATTTCGCTATTAAACCACGGTGGACTTTTATTAGTGTTAATTCGCTTCTCGCACAAGGGTACAAATGTGTCCTGCTGAGTGAGTAAGTGATTTTTAAAGTTTAGCCAGGCGTCCTCTGCATTGCCGTCATCTGATAGTTGCATATCTATTAGTTTTCGTCGGATTTCTACGAAGTTGGCTCTTTTGAAATTGGGCACCTTAACTTTATTTTCAGTCACCGATGTTTGAGCTCTAATGTCAACGCGCACTAGTTTATGGTCGCAGGAACCGAGGTGTTCTCCTACCGTGACATTACTGACTAGGTTATCTTGGGTCGCTATAACAAGGTCAAGTATGTTATTTTGTCGAGTTGGTTCAGAAACCATTTGGCTTAGATAATTTTCCTCTAGAAATTCGATCATTCTATGGGACTCACCTTCTGTACCGACAGTGTCGCCCAGTCGATATGGGGGAGGTTAAAGTCTCCTAGTATCAGTGAGTCGCTGTTATTAAGTGACTTAAGACGCTGTACATTTCAAGATCGCCATCAAGTGATTGCCCCGGAGGCCTGTAAGTGACAGATATATTTAAATTGACTTTTGCAATGTTTACTCGCACGCACAAATGTTCAACGTTACTGTTTCTTGGTGTTTTGTCAGTAGGTTGCAAGTAGCTTTTGACAAAAGGGCGACACCACCCCTCTCCGGTTTACACGATCATTGTTGAAGAATCTGTAGCCATCTATGTTGTATTCGGAACTTAAATCAATATTAGTGGTGTCGATAAATGTTTCGGTTATAGCAATTACGTCAAAGTTTTATGTCAGAGCAAGACATCGCAGTTCATCAAACTTGTTTCTTAGGCTACGCGCATTGAAACTAAGGACTCTTAGGTTATCTTGAAGCTTGGTAATAGAGGTACTGGAGGGTTCAATGTTACGAGTCTGTTGCGGTGTATGGTGTCTATTTACACGGGCGGGATGGAAGGACGTGGCTGAGAGTCGTGTTTTTTTGTTCGGGCGGTACGTACGGCGGTGTTGAGGAGCCTTCCAAATCTGGCTGCCCCGATGGGGGACAGGTGTATGCCGTCTCTTTGGAAAAGTCTACTCTGGCCGTAGAAATCGTTCCAGGCGTTAAAGAATTCGACGTCAAGCTCTCCGCAGAGAGTCTGCAGGCGGTTGTTGAGGCTGAAGGCCTTACTGTAGAAGTCGCCCTCATCCCATGTCCGTGGTAGAATTCCTGAAATCATAATATTAGGGGATTTAGACTTATACTGCTGGATGAGCCTACGGTACTTGTCCAGCAGTTCCTCAGACCGGGTCGTGGTGACGTCGTTTGTACCTGTGTGGAGAACAAAGAGTGAGTCATTAGAGGCCTCAGCGGAGACCTCGTCCAGGGCAGCTGTGATGTCGTCAACACCAGCTCCAGGATAACAATAGTTACGCCTACGATGGGGGACTCTGCCACAGAATTCAACCACCTGATGGCGAATCATAGAGTCACCGACCAAGAAGGTGCTCTGTTCCTCGTTCTCCTCCTCCAGTATGGCAAATCTGTTGTAGCAATGAGTATGATAAAAGGCTCTAGGGCGGGTCTGGCTCCTCCTCTCACGGGGTGAAGCATTCAGCGTCAGCTCTACCGGTTCCCTGTGACGTGCCTTCTTCGGAAGCTGGCTGGGCATCGAGTGCAGGTGAGGAGGGTGATGAGGCGTCCGTTGCAGGAGGGCGACGATGTTGGCCTGGATAAACTCCTGCAAGGTATCAACAGTACTTGTTAGTTCGGTGATCTTCTTCTCGCCAGCCGTCAGCCTTTCGTCCGGTTGAAGGAGTCTCGTTTCCATCTGCTGTGTCAACAGGCAGATCTTGCAGACGGTCGATCGTCCTGAGAAGAAATGACCAGAAGTTTCCTGTGCAAGTCGAACATTTCTTTAGCGCCATCTTGGTAAGGAGGAGAGCAAGTGAGTAGTGTTTATCTATATATTTGCTTTGCTTTTCTTTTCGTAGGGCAGAGGGACGCGTGCCTGAATAAGCGAGAATAAGAGAGAGAGAGAGAGAGAGAGAGAGAGAGAGAGAGAGAGAGAGAGAGAGAGAGAGAGAGAGAGAGAGAGATGAGGAGGAGAGGAGGGAGATAGGGAAGAAGGAGGAGGAGAGGGAAAGGGGAGAGAGAGAGAGGGTGAGACGAGATAGGGAGAGGAAGGAGAGACAGAGAGGGCAAGGGGGGGGCAATGGAGAGGGAGGCGAGAGAAAGGAGGAGCGAAACGCGAGGGACGAGAGAGAGAGACGCAGGTGATGAGGATTACTGTGTCTCTGGGGAATAATCTGGTCAAGTCAGGTCAGGTAAGTCTGAACACCTGCGTAGGGATTGGCGTCGGAGTGGAATCTGGAAATATATAAAGAATGTGGCGGAAAGAGTGTAACACTGTGTTTTGTGTATATGTGTATATATGTTTTACAGGGCGCTACGGCGAGAGGGTAGATACAGGCAGAGAGAGGTAGTAAAAATAAGGGCAACACTTAATCCTGTCCAGCGAAGCACGTGGTCGCACAGCAAACAGCACACCTCTGCAGGCAGCTAACTCGGTTGACAATAAGCAGTACGCAGCACGACGCGAAATAGCACACGGCACACACAGCACAGCAAGATTTATAGTACAGTTCAGTACAGCACACGAGGGTGGAATCGCAAGCGAGAGAGGTCACGGAAGTGGGAGCGCGTGCGGTTTGACCTCTCGGAGTGAGGGCAGGGCGCTGAGTGAAGAGAGTGAGTGAGAGAGAGAGAGAGAGAGAGAGAGAGAGAGAGAGAGAGAGAGAGAGAGAGAGAGAGAGAGGCGGGCCACACTTGCCATGGAGGTGAGCGGAGCTTGAGAGCCAGCCGGCAAATCAGCGAGGAGTGCGGCGCGGGTCTAGACAACTGTACCTACCATTGTAAATATATAAAGGATGTATAAAGGAATTGTACTGTAATGTATTCATGCCCTGCCTGTGATTCTTCTGTCTCTTCCCTGCTGCAGGATAATGTCTGAGGGCGGCAGTCGGGGCGACGTGGCAATGAGGGTGATCGCGAAAGTCCACAGGCCGGGGGTCACGCCGGATGAGATGGTGGTCGGCTACAACGAGTGGTCCGAGAACTACGAGGAGATGGTGAGAGAGAGAGAGAGAGAGAGAGAGAGAGAGAGAGAGAGAGAGAGAGAGAGAGAGAGAGAGAGAGAGAGATGCCTTCGGTACAAAGTGCCTACGCAGAATCATGGGGTATCGCTGGAATGATTTTGCGTTAAACCGGCGACTACTCCTTGAGGTCCGGGAGTGAAGTGATGCGGCCCCTGGGGTACGCACCTGTAATCACCCGCTTCCCCGTCCCCTTAGATGATCTGGAAAGGCGGGTACCGTGGCCCCGCCATCACGCTGGAGGAGGCGCTGCGTTGGGTACCCCCGGAGCGGCGAGCTAAGGCCAGGGTGCTGGACGTGGCCGCTGGGACGGGCTGCGTGGGCCGCGAACTCCACCGGAAAGGCTTCAGGTGGGTGCCGCAGGGCCGCAGACAGGGGGATGTTCGGTCAACATACTTAAATATCCTCCAGTCCACTCCCTCCTGCCTGCCAGTGCCTCAGCCTCAACACGAGTCTAACGCCAAGAGATGAAGATGATGTGTTGGAAATTACAGCTGCTTGTGTAGAGGCAGGGGCGCTGGGTGGGAACTGGGAGCGGGCAGGAGCGGCATTACTATAGTCCATCAAGTCTAACTTAAAATTGAGCCCTGTGACTTGGCCCGGGGAAACCCCCATTGTTTACAGATCTAGCGATGACCTGCGCATGACGTTTTGTCTCACTGTTAGTCTGTACGTTATCTATTTATGGAATTTACATACATTCATAATACGACTGCGTGGTGTTATGAATGGCTTGGGATTAGAGGGATTGATTGATTGATTGATATAGAGTTTCTTTCATGGCGCCGCAACATCTTGGTCATATGGCACCGGAGTAATAAAATGGAAGGCAAATAATTAAAATAATCTAAGGGTGATAAAAGTTATTAGGAAGATAGTTTTGAAATGGTCCATTCAGATATAGCACTAGTTTAAAATATAATAAAATGTTTATTAAAAATGCATTAGTGAAATACAAAGAACTTTCTATAAAGAGACCCTACAAGAGATGGAGGATGCCCATCTCCTGCAGATACCCCATGACGTCATGTCCAGGGGTGAACGCCTTTTCACCCAGCATTAGGGAAAGGGAAAAATTCCCATGTACATCACGACACCGGGAGAGGTACTGCTCTCGCAGATCCCGCAGACTGGGGCACTCGACCTGGGATTAGAGGGAAAGACAACGACTCAGTAAACCTTCCATATCACTTGGCAACGTGGCTCATGCAACGGTGCCGCCTGACGGACCTTGGCAACAGGCGCCAGGCCGCACCATTCAGCGTTACGCCACAATGGACAAATGAAGTAGATCTCACTCTTTCGCCCTGCGCAGCCATGCAGAGAGAGAGAGAGAGAGAGAGAGAGAGAGAGAGAGAGAGATAGCCACCCTCTCTGGGGAGAGTAATGGAGTGATGTGGCACCAGCGCGGACTCGTGGGGAATCCTTGTGTCGCGCCCAAGGGCTCAAGTTAAAATCGATAGGCTATACTATGTTAGGAATTAGGCCAGTTAACCGGGGGACTAGACAAATTAACTATTTCCCTTATGGAACTAGTCTCGGGCCGAGAGTTCAAGCCAACTATGAGTATCGTCTGAGCTCAAATAAGCCTTGGATGGTACTTGAATACTTCGGTCATCGGCTCCCAAACCGAGACAGAATTAACTTATTCACTGCCTGAAGACTAACCACATTTACCATGAAAGGAATAACAATAGTGAAGTGTTTCCTTTCATGAAATAATAACTAATTGTTCTTGCTGAATTAAAATTAAAGAGCAAGGATAATTTAACCTATGGAAACAGAGAGGAAAGCCACGCCATCTGGCGAGAGAAATTAAAAATATCGCTTTAGACCCACGTGGTTGGTTTTCTCTCTCCACCACCGGCCTTCACAAAGTAAAGACCAAGGCACTGCAGCCCACCCATTAACTCGGACGCAGTGTGCCTTCTATTACCTGACTCGAGGGATACTACACCCGGCACCGAGACTTCAGAGACAACAATATCTTTTGAAACCCGCTTCTCAGCTAAGTGCCCCCAGCAATTATTTGAGACAGATAGATTTTACTACACGGATCCGGTAGGATTATTATTTGTTCGGCTGTCTGGAGGTGCTTGTTGGATACCTTCACCACCTAAAAGCTGGTTAGCACTTGTTTGGGATTGTCTGACGGGTGTGTTATTCACTTTGCGAGTGACCTAACTGTTGGGTAGGGTAAATTTACTGATTCCCAACAACTACTACTACTGCTATAACTTCTACTACTACTACTACTACAACTACTACAGCCGCTCCCACAGGCACATAGACGCTGTGGACCCGTCGGAGGGCATGATGAAGCAGCGGGAGACTGGCATCTATACCAACGACTTCCTGGAGTTTATCGGCAGCGGACACTCCACCGTGCCCAAAGGTATTAGCAGTTTTTTTTTTTTTTTTACATCAAAGGACACGGTTCAAGGGCAACAAGAAGAGTACAAAAAAAGCCTGCTACTCGCCGCTCCCATAAAAGATAAAAGTAAAGAGTAGCCAAAATAGAGGTCAATTTCGAGAGGAGAGGTGTCTTGATACACTCTTCTTGAAATATGTCAAGTCATAGACAGGGGGAAATACAGACGAAGGAAGGTTGTTCCAGAGTTTACCTCTTGCATAAGGGTTTTGGATAGTATAGGGATGAGCATGGGTAGAAAGTCGTGTGCAGCGGGGCCGCGGGAGGGAGGGAGGCATGCAGTTAGCAAGTTCAGAAGAGCAGTCATCATGAAGATATCGACAGAAGATAGAAAAAGAGGCAACATAGCGGCGGAATTTTATTAAGAGGTAGAAGGTTGTCAGTAAGAGGAAGAGAGCTGATGAGACGAGGAGCCTTAGACTCCACTCTGTCCAGGAGAGTTGTGTGAGTGGAATTATTGTTATTGTTGTTGTTTCATATGTAAAGATTAATATACGTATTTTTCTTTTACATCTCTCTCTCTCTCTCTCTCTCTCTCTCTCTCTCTCTCTCTCTCTCTCTCTCTCTCTCTCTCAGACACATACGACCTGGTGGTCACCTCGGGCGGTATGGGCGAAGGTCACATCTCACACAGTGGCCTCGACGACGTTGTGCGCGTCGCAAAGAACGGTGAGTGAGTAAGTGAGCATGCGTGCCTGCGTGCGTGCGTGCGTGCGTGCGTGTGAGTGTGAAAGTGTTTTTACATAAAAAGAGACAGCTCAATGGCACACAAAAAAAACAATAATAAAAAAAAAAAGCCCGCTACTCGCTGCTCCTGAGAAAAAGAAAATCAAAAGAGGTGGCCGAAAGAGAGGTCAATTTCGGGAGGAGAGGTGTCCTGATACCCTCCTCTTGAAAGAGTTCAAGTCGTAAGTAGGAGGAAATACAGATGAAGGAAGATTGTTCCAGAGTTTACCAGCGTGAGGGATGAAAGAGTGAAGATGCTGGTTAAATCTTGCACAAGGGGTTTGGACAGTATAGGGATGAACATGAGTAGAAAGTCGTGTGCAGCAGGGCCGCGGGAGGGAAGGAGGCATTCAGTTAGCAAGTTCAGAAGAGCAGTCAGCGTGAAAATAGTGATAGAAGATAAAAATAAAGGCAACATCGCGACGGAATTTAAGAGGTAGAAAACTATCAGTTGGAAGAGTAGAGCTGATGAGACGAAGAGCCTTAGACTTCACGCTGTCCAGAAAAGCTGTGTGAGTGGAGCACCCTCCCCCCCACACGTGAGATGCATACTCCATACGAGGGCGGACAAGACCCCTGTATATGGACAGCAACTGTGCGGGGGAGAAGAACTGGATGAGACGATACAGAACGCCCAACCTCGAGGAAGCTGATTTAGCGAGAGTGGAAATATGAAGCTTCCAGTTGAGATTTTGAGTTAAGAATAGACCGAGGATATTTAGTGTTGAAGAAGGTGACAGCTGAGTGTTGTTGAAGAATAGCGGATAGGTGTTTGGAAGATTGTGTCGAGTTGATAGGTGGGGAAATTGAGTTTTTGAGGCATTGAAGGACACAAGGTTTCTTCTACCCCAATCGGAAATGATTGCAAGGTGTGAGGTTAAGCGTTCTGCAGCCTCCAGTCTGGAGTCGTGTACTTCCTGTTGGGATGGGCTTCTATTGAAAGAAGTTGAATAATGCAGAGTGGAGTCGTCGGCGTATGAGTGGACAGGACAGTTTGTTATTGAAAGAAGATCATTGATGAATAACAAGAAGAGAGTGGCTGATAGGACAGAGCCCTGTGGAACACAACTGTTTATAGGTTTAGGGGAAGAACAGTGACCGTCTGCCACCGCAGAGATACAACGGCCGGAAAGGAAACTGGAGATAAAGGAACAGAGAGAGGGATATAATCTGAAAGAGGGCAGTTTAGAAAGCAAAGACTTGTGCCAGACTCTATCGAAGGCTTTCGATATGTCTAGCGCAACTGAGAAAGTTTCACCAAAATGGCTAAAAGAGGATGACCAAGAGTCAATTAAGAGAGCAAGAAGATCGCCAGTAGAACGCCCATTGCGGAACCCATACTGGCGATCAGATAGAAGGTTGGAAGTGGAAAGGTGCTTTTGAATCTTCCGGTTAAGGATTGATTCAAAACCTTTAGATATACATGAAAGTAAAGCTATAGGGCGGTAGTTTGAGGGATTGGAACAGTCACCCTTCTTAGGCACAGGCTGTACAAAGGCATACTTCCAACAGGAAGGATAGGTAGATATTGATAGGCAGAGACGAAAAAGTTTGACCAGGCAGGGTGTCAGCACGGAAGCATAGTTTTTAAGGACAATAAGAGACTCCATCAGGTCCATAATCCTTTTGAGAGTTGAGGCCAGAGAGGGCATAGAAAACATCATTTGGAAGAATCTTAATAACGGGCATAAAGGAGTCAGAGGGGGGGGGGTGAGTAGGAGGAATTTGCCCAGAATCGTCCAGGGTGGAGTTCTTACAGAAAGTATGAGCCTTAGAGACAGATGAGACGGCAGTGCTGCCGTCAGGGTTAAGGAAAAGAGGGAAAGAGTAAGAAGTGAAATTGGAGGAAACATTTTTGGCTAGATGCCAGAAGTCACGAGAAGAATTAGTAGAAGCAAGGTGTTGACATTTTCTATTGATTAAAGCAGTTTTGGTAAATCAGAGAATATATTTGGCCCGATTCCGGGCTGAAATTTAAAAGCCATAGTTAGCGGGAGTTCGAAGGCCCTGGAACTTTTTGTGAGCTGCCTCTCTATCTTTAATAGCACAAGAACAAGCACGATTAAACCAAGGATTTTTAGTATGAGGAGTAAAAAAAGAACGTGGAATGTATGCCTCCATTCCAGAGACAATCACCTCTGAGATGCGCTGGGCACACACAGAGGGGTCTCTCTCCTGGAGGCAGTAATCATTCCACGGGAAATCGGAAAAGTACATCCTCAGGTTGTAACGGTGGAACGCTTGGTTGCGGGGACTTGCGGGCGTGAAGGGAAACTCTTGCTATCTTAGAAGAAATATATTCTTAACCTAAGATACAGCGTAGCGTGGGTGAGAGAGACAAGACGCTAGGTGTGTGTCGTGCGAGCTCTCTCGAAGGAGTGAAGAGTTACAGAGTGGAAAATAATGAAGTTACAATTGGTAACGTATGTCAAGGTGACCTCTAAGCTTGATGAAATGCTTTGTATACAAACTGAGATGGTAAACACTGACAGCTGACATTCCTACAAGGTGGCGTGATCTATCTGTCGTGTTTTTTTTCCATTGATATACTACAATTACTATAACAAGGTCGTCCCACCGAGCTGAAGCAAAATGCCAGAAGCATCGCCTCTTCGGTGGGTCCAGAGGATGTACAGGAGCGATAGGACAGGAAACAGAAATAAGGTTATGGTCGGAGGAACCCAACGGAGAGAACAGTTTGACAGAGTAAGCAAAAGGATTAGAGGTAAGGAAGAGGTCTAGAATGTTGGGCCTGTCTCCAAAACGGTCGGGAATACGTGTAGGGTGCTGAACCAACTGCTCTAGGTCGTTGAGGAGAGCAAAGTTGTAGGCTTGTTCACCAGGCTGGTCTGTGAAAGAGGATGAGAGCCAAAGCTGGTAGTGAACATTCAAATCACCCATGATGGAGATTTCAGCGAAGGGAGAGTGAGTCAAAATGTGCTCCACTTTAGATTTCAAATAATCAAAGCATTTTACATAGTTACTAGAGTTAGGTGAGAGATAAACAGCACAGATGTATTTAGTAATAGAATGACAATAAAGTCTTAGCCAGATGGTGGAAAATTCAGAAGAGTCAAGGTCGTGGGCACGAGAGCAAGTGATGTCGTTGCGCACGTAGGCGCAACATCCAGCTTAGGATTAAAATTTAGGATAGAGATAGTAGGAGGGAACAGAGTAGAAGTTGCTGTCAGCAGCCTCAGTAACCTGTGTTTCGGTGAGGAAGAGAAAATAAGGTTTAGAGGAGGAGAGATGGTGTTCCACAGAATGAAAATTAGAACGAAGACCACGAATGTTGCAGAAATTGATAAGGAGGTTCAAGGAGTTATCAGGACACCTCTCAAGTCGGCAGCCAGAAGGGGAATTTATGGTCCCCCCCCCCAGGCGGGGACTCCGAGGCATTGTTATTTTTCGCCATTTTGAGTTTTGAATTTTGGGAAAAGGTGTGTGTGTTGTGTGAATGTAGTGTGGTGTAGAAAGAGAGAGGAACTGTCTTTAGAGAGCATGCTGAACTGCTCTCTGATGCTGATGAGACAAAAGGGAAACGGTTAGTGAGGACATGGTCTTTGGAGGGCTTCAGCACCCTCCTCGCTTCCCATATATCCTCACCGAGAGTAGATCATGCCCGTTCGGTAGGTGTCTTCCTACCTACTCCTACTATAGGATCGCAAAACAGTTCATGGTAATCCCAGCAACTTTTACGAGAGGCCTTTCAAACGGGCGAACTTAGGCGCCGTTTAGGATGGGAAAGAGCCTACATAGAGACTTCAGATTTGCCTGGAGTAAACCTTGAGGCGGTCTCCCTAGGGTGGGCTAGACGACGCGCCCCCTAGCGTATGCCCCAATGATTAACTGATTTCCTCCTCTCCGGCACTCCAGGAGGCTTCGTGATCATCGTGATGCGCCATGAGTTCCTACAGACCGTGCCTTCCTACAAGGACAAGCTGGAGCCTTACATGGACCAGCTGGAGGCGGACGGGAAGTGGAAGAAGGTAGGGAGCACCGTTGCCAGATTATCGTACTCAGAGCATAGTATTTACCGTTTTGACACCTAACTATTGCCAAGAAACATCAGGAATTAACTATTTTAACGATAGATATAAATGAATCTAGTTATTGAGCCCCAGGAGACATATTTGAAGTCGGAAGTTGGTAAATATATAAGAGGCTGAGTACAACTATCTGGCAACGTTGGTACAAGAAAACATTTACTTTAATCAAGGTTTCTGTCTGGCGGGGCTGTTCACTGTATGGGCGCCTGTCACGACATTCTGGTATAAGGAGATGGTCAGGAGCTGGCCAGGGGGAGGTCACGTATTTGAAATGATGGTCATAATTCCTTCAGGTGGAGCGGCGCATCGTCCCAAACTATTTCTGTGACAAGGAGGGTCTCGTCTTCGTCTTCCGCATCACTAAGCCTGAGTGAGGAGGAAGAGGAGGGAAGGGAAAGGAGAGAGATGAAGAGGAGGAGTTATAGTGGTGCTGTGCCAAGGCTGTCTCTGTGTAACAGCCTTGGCTTTCGTCGCGGCACCCGAGACTGAGGTGTGAATTATCGTGCTCTGGCAACCTGGCGTCATGGCGTCTACGATGTTATATGATAGTTTACGCATAGGGCACATTTGTCAGTATTAATCATATTATTGAAATTGTCGTAAAAATGTGTTTTAGTTTATAAGGCTGAGGCTGCAGAATCCTTAACCTCAGACCTTGCTATCATCTCCGATTGGGATAAAAGGAACCTTTGGGTTTTTGTGTCCTTCAATGCCTCAAAAACCCAATTTATCCACCTTTCAACTCGACACAATCTTCCAAACACCTATCCCCTATTCTTCAACTACACTCAGCTGTCACCTTATAATTCTTCAGAACTAAATATCCTCGGTCTGTCCTTAACTCAAAATCTTAACTGGAAACTTCTCATCTGTTCTCTCACTAAATCAGCTTCCTCGAGGCTGGGCGTTCTGTATCGTCTCCTCCAGTTCTTCTGCCCCGCACCGCTGCTATCCATATACAAGGGCCTTGTCCGCCCTCGTATGGAGTATGCATCGCACGTGTGGGGGGCTCCACCCACACAGCTCTTCTCTATCTTTCGGCCACTCCTCTGTTGTAAAAAAAAATAAGATCGCTGATTATGTAGCTGTATGTGTGTGTGCATGTGTAATGGCAACTTGCCAGAACACGATAACGAAGACCACAGACTCGTGTGCTGCGACTATAGTATACGTTTAGGAATGCTTGGTCTGGGTCTTGGGGTCTTGATGATGTACAGACATGTGTATAGATATAATAAACGGGTGCCTACTTCCCCTCAGAATCATGTTAATCTTTGTTTGTTTCTCAAGTTAATTTAAGTGATTACTCATCCTAATTTTAAATGCGTCTGCTGTTCCTAATGTATAATGCGTCTGCTGTTCCTAATTTATAATGCGTCTGCTGTTCCTAATTTTAAAAGCGTCTGCTGTTCCTAATTTTAAAAGCGTCTGCTGTAGCCCTACGTGGCGCAATGCAGAGGAAGTTAACTTATTTAATCTGAAATTCAAGTGAAATGATCAGCAATTTAAGTTAAGTAACAGAGTAGTGAAGTATATGTGGCAGTGAGCATGTGGAAGGATGAGATGGAACGAGAGAACAAAGATTAACGAAAATAATAAAAAAAATCGCTCCCATCCCTCCCTTCTCCATACTTCCTTCCTCGAACAGTCGTCCGCCACTGGAACAGCCTCCCCGCAGAAGTAGTCAGTGCGGAAACGATCAACTCCATTTCCACTGACAGTAACTTTACTGCGTCGGGAGTGAACTGAACGTATCCAAGGTCACTTAATGTTCTTAGTTCTGTTCTTTTCTTCTTCTATTATTAGATATCATCATCATAATTTCGTTTAACGTCCGTTTTCACTCTTCCTGAGCGGTTGGACGCTTTATGGGTCTCCTCTATTCTGCTCTGTCTTCTGCCTGATGCTCATCCAATCCCATCACTGCCAAGTCTTCCTGTATACACCTTCTCCACCTTTTCCTAGGTCTACCAACTGGTCTCCTTCCTTTTACTTTCAATCTCTCCAAAACTCCCAGCACTGTATCCTCCCCTGCTTTTCACATGTCCGAACTATAGGAGTCTCCCTTCTGAGCACTGTTTCCAGGTTCTCTACTCCACATATGTTAGCCACATCTAGCTGCACTAGATACCCT
This sequence comes from Eriocheir sinensis, assembly GCF_024679095.1. Lineage (NCBI taxonomy): Eukaryota > Metazoa > Arthropoda > Malacostraca > Decapoda > Varunidae > Eriocheir > Eriocheir sinensis. The sequence goes on along the minus strand of NC_066531.1, from coordinate 17,038,812 downwards.
GTCTTGCTAATCTCTCCACAACTCCCAGCACTGTATCCTCCCCTGCTCCCTTCACATGTCCAAACCATCGGAGTATTTCCCTTCTGAGCACTGTTTCCAGGTCCTCTACTCCACATCTGTTAGTTACATCTGCACTGGGCACCCTGTCTTGCCAATCTCTCCAAACCTCCCAGCACTGTATCCTCCCCTGCGCTCTTCACATGTCCAAACCATCGGAGTCTTTCCCATCGGAAGGAGTTTCTTTTCAAACCGAGTCATCCGTCACTGGAACAATCTTCCTTCAGAAGTGGTAAATGCGAATACTATCAACTCCTTTAAATATAGAATCGACCTTCACTTCGCTGCGTCGGGAGTAAACTGAATATTGAGGTGCTTTCATCTGCTCCTCAATATCGAGGTGCTTTCATCTGCTCGTCAATGTCGAGGTGCTTTCATCTGCTCCCCAGGCCCCAAGTGGCTGTCGAGCAGATTAAATCACCAAAGCGGGCAATCTCGTAAAGAGCCAATAGGCTTTAAGTTGCCTGCATTTCCATGTTTCCATGTTTCTGAGGTGGTGGCGGAGTGGTTAGCGTGCCGGCCCCGCATTCGCAGGGTTGATGATGATGAGGGTTCGAATCCGCCGCTAACCACCTGGGATTCTTCAGTCACCGCCGAGGGGCCTAAGACTACCCACATGCTGTCCTGAAGACTATCCACCAACCCGGACTCAAGAAGATGCTATGCAAGTGAAATCAAGAATGATCTCCGGGGGGCAGCATGAGCCAATAATAATTGCGCCACTATAAACAATTGTCTGCGCCATAACGGGCTCGGGCCCACCATTAGACCCCGAATAAAAAAAAGCCTACCGGCGCTTTAGGTCACATGTAAAAAAGGAAAAAAGAAACTGTTTCCAGGTCCTCTACTCCACATCTGTAAGCTACATCTGCACCGGACACCCTATCTTACCCTTCTCTCCACAACTCCCAGCACTGTGTCCTCCCCTGCTCTCTTTACATGTCCAAACCATCGGAGTCTTTCCCTTCTGAGCACTGTTTCCATCCAGGTCCTCTACGCCACATCTGTTAGCTACATCTGCACTGGATCAACACCCTTCTATTATAAGATTTGGAACAAAGAATAAAGAAGAGAATAAATTGCTCTCCCGCCCCCTCCCTCCCTCCTTCCTTACTTCCTCGAATTGAGTCGTCCGCCACTGTAACAGCCTTCCTGGAAGAGTGGTTAGCGCATAATGTGTGATTTTCAGTTAATAGAATAAACATGTGTGCACTATTCATGCAGTGGAGGAAATGATAAGACTCGTAATATGATAACAGAAAACAGTAAAGGAAGGAATATTAATTAAATGCATGAAACCAATTATAATCATTTTCCACAGCTAGAGGTCATTTTTTTCTTGTTCTTGTTTTAATAGTTTTATTTTTCTTCTTCTATATAAGAGAGATAATAATGATGATACTAATAATAATAATAATAATAATAATAATAATAATAATAATAATAATATTAATAATAATAATAATAACTAATATAAGAAGTGTGATAAAGGAGAAGAGAGGAAGAAGAGAAAAGAAAAAGGAGAAAGAGAATTTCAGATGAATAAAGGAGAGGAAAGAAGGAATGGAGGAAACAGAAGGAAGGAAATATAAATAATGGAAATATATAACAATAGAACGGTTCAAGGGGAACAGGGGGGTTGCGGTACTCGGCTCACCTCAAAACAAAACAACGTGACTGAGAAAGAGTAAGGAAGGAGAGGAGGAAAAGGAAGGAGAGGGAGAGAAAGAGTAAGGGAGGAGAGAAGATGGAAGAGAAGGGAGGGGAGAGGGAGGGAAAGGAGGGGATGGAGTGAAAGGGAGGAGAGAGAGAATAAGGGAGGAGAGGAAGGGATGGAGGGAGGTAAGGAGTAAGGGAGGTGATAAGAGGGAGAGAGGGCTGTAAGTAAAGGAAGGTGAGGGAGAGAAAAAATAAGGGAGGAAAGGAGGGGATGGAGGAAAAGGAAGGAGGTGAGGGAAATGAGTAAGGCGAGGTTCCCACTATTCCGTTTTGACGGATCAGTCGACGTTAATAATGACTTCAAAATGACGTCAGCGAAATAGCGGCCGCTCGGCACGGATGATCCACTCCGTCAGTCCATCGCTTATCATTTGTTGACAAACATTTTTTTTTTTTTTTTACAACAAAGGAGGCAGCTCAAGGGCACACAGAAAAATAAAACAATAATAATAAAAAGCCCGCTACTCGCTGCTCCGAAAAAAGAAACAAAAGAGGTGGCCGAAAGCAAGATCGAAGACGGGAGGAGGTGTCCTGATACCCTCCTCTTGAAAGCGTTCAAGTCGTAGGCAGGAGGAAATACAGATGAAGGAAGATTGTTCCAGAGTTTACCAGCGTGAGGGATGACAGAGTGAAGATGCTGGTTAACTCTTGCATAAGGGGTTTGGACAGTATAGGGATGAGCATGAGTAGAAAGTCGTGTGCAGCAGGGCCGCGGGAGGGGGGGAGGCATGCAGTTAGCAAGTTCAGAAGAGCAGTCAGCGTGGAAATATCGATAGAAGATAGAAAGAGAGGCAACATTGCGGCGGAATTTAAGAGGTAGAAGACTATCAGTATGAGGAGGAGAGCTGATGAGACGAAGAGCCTTAGCCTCCACTCTGTCCAGAAGAGCTGTGTGAGTGGAGCCCCCCCCACACATGAGATGCATACTCCATACGACATATGGACAGCATTGACCACAACGACCTCTTGTATATGTTATTTTGTAGCTAAGTACTTATATTTCATATTTTTATGATATGTAGGATACAGAATTTTCACCCCGGTATGCGGGCGAATTGTTTTCACCTCAGGGAACTATACGTCCCTGCCCTGCATAGTCTCAGGTCACCCTTGGACAAGGTGTAATACCTGATCTGTCTCCCGTGCCAGGGTCACGGTGAAGCCTCTGGGCAGCAGCAGTGGTGGATTGGACTGCAGGCAGAGGATCTCTTTTTTTTTTTTTTTTTTTTTACGCTGTTGCCTATTGCGCCGGTAGGCATCTTCCCGGTGGGGCCTGATGGTCGGCCCAAGGCTTCTTCCAGGTGGGGCCTGATGGTCGGCCCAGCCCGTTCTGGCGCAGGCGAGTGTTTATAGTGGCGCCATCTTGCATTGGCTCATGCTGCCCCCCGGAACTCGTTCTTGATTCGCTTGGACGGCTTCCTCTAGAGTCCGGGTTGATGGGTGGTCTTCAGGACAGCATGTGGGTAGTTTTAAGCCACTCGGCGGTGACCGAAAAATCCGAGTGGTAGCGTGGGGATTCGAACCCGCGTCGTCCATCACGCGGTGAATGTGGGCCCAGTACGCTACCACTTCGGCCACCGCCTACCCTAATAGACAATGGCTGGAGTTCCAGGGTCCTAGTCAGCTGGACCGTGCCTAATTATTTAGGCCTGCGGTGTAGAGGAGTGTGGCGACTTCTACACTAAAAAAAGCCTCCCTGGGAACCAGTTGTCGGTGTGAGCTCCCCGTTCCTCCCCTTTGTCGACGGTACTCCCATCCCTATTCTGCATAACAGCTGGTTCTTGTTTTCTCCTGAAAGAGATGTCTTCCGTGGGCCATTTGAGGTTGTACCTCCCGGCTTCTAGGTGGAGTTTCTGAGGGTTTTTCTTATACTCAAGTAATATTTAAGCTTTTGGTCTCTCAGGAAGGGCGTCTGATACTCTCTAGAGTTGGTGGAGAACACCTGGTGACAGGTGCCACTGGCCAGGCCTCGAAAGGGTCGCAGAGTTGGGTTAGACGTTTCGGAAAGTGGGAACGAATTGCTGGTTCCTCTCCTCCCTTGCCAGCTCTGCTCTGTGTGACTACGCCGGCCCCGTTCTATGGGACAAAACTTCGAGGACAATAGCTGAAAAGCGCCGGGTTGTGAAAGTCTCTCTCGTGACCGAGGCTCAGGACAAGCGATTGGTGTTTGAGGCGTTTTCAAGACCCTGTGGGAGCGAACTCCCAGTGTTGGAGGCATCTAACACAGCAGTATCTAATTTCCATGCACAATTTTTATAATTTTTATACAATTCAATTTATGGTCACAATTTAAGTTATTTCGAAAGCGCTTTTAATATTTGCCCAAACTGTTAACTCGCTTAAATTTCTAACAATGCCTTCGAACCTTAAGTGTGACGTCTGTCCCGGACGTTTTGCAGCTCAGTTCTTCCAGCTGAGTAAAACTTGCCGCCTCTGCGTTCAAAGATTACATCTTCAGAAGGCTGTGACTGAATGGAAAGTCAAGCACAATGAACTTGAAAAGAAATTTGTAGCCCTTCAGGAATTTGTTTTAACTAATGTGGCAATGACTCCACCATCGATGGTGGAGAGGCCCTCCACCGAGACTGTGCCCTCTCCAGACGACCCTCCTGCTTCACGGGAGGACGTGTTACCTGCCTCACAGGTTGACTCACAGCCTGCCTCACAGGATAACCCCCAGCCTGCCTCACAGGCTAACCCCCAGCCTACCTCCCAGGCTAACCCCCAGCCTGCCTCACAGGCTAATCCCCGGCCTGCCTCACAGAACAACCGCCAGCCTGCCTCATAGGCTGACCCCCAGCCTGCCTCACAGGCTAACCCCCAGCCTGCTTCACAGGCTAACTCCCAGCTTGCCTCACAGGACAACTTCCAGCCTGCCCCACTTAACGCTTCTCTTCCTGCTTCACAGGATGTCGGGTTCCAACCTGTATGGAATGGTGCCAAACCGAAGCAGGCAACCAAGGATTTACTGACCCCCACTACCTTCAATAGGTTCCAGGTGCTGGCAGACACCATGGAGGATGAGTTCGAGACTCGCCTAGTTGGGGACTCCATGGTGCGTGGCCAGCTGGTTGAGTTCTGTGGTCGTTCATCAAACGGCCGCAGAAAACGTTACTGTTATCCAGGTGCCAGACTGGACGACATCACTGCAGCGTGCGATGATGTCACGAGAAATGCCGACCGAAACACCCTCTTTGTCATTCACGCGGGGACAAATGACGTAAAGACAACCCTTTCTGAGGAACTGCTTGAGAAATACCGCCGCATGATCAAGCAGTATAAACGTAAAACGGATGCCAGTAACATCATAATCTCAGGAATCCTCCCGAGGGTCGGTGCCGAATCTAGCTTTTACAATAAGGCCTTCAGCACAAACAACAGACTTCAGTCCCTTTGCTCACAAGAAAACGTCCAGTTCGCTAACTTGTGGAACAATTTTTACTACGATTCAGACTTGTTCCTTCCTGATGGCATTCACTTAAACCCTGTTGGAGCAGCCCGTTTCGGGAGGCTGCTCTGTGACCAAGTGGCTCTTCAAAAGCCAAAAAACGCGGAGGCGAGAACACCAACAGCTCCACCGTGAGGGTGCCCTCAACCCGCAAAACTGCCGACTCGAATCACATTAAAGCTTGCTATGTAAACGCTCGTAGCCTACGTAACAAATTTGAAGACTTAGAAGTCCTCGCAGCTACAAATCATTATCACATCATCGGGGCACAGAATCTTGGATAGACACTTCAAATAGAGATTTCATTGCGGAATATAGATTACCGGGTTATACCATTTTTAGTCATGCAAGAGAGAACAGGCAGGGTGGAGGCGTTATCTTTTATATCCACAACTCTCTCCATCCAGTATCCGTGAAAACAGATAGTATAACCAATGTAGACACGGTCTTCATTGAAATTAAAAATAAATCTCGTAAAATAGTAATTGGACTTATCTACAGACCGCCAAGGCAGACTCTTGATATCGACAACGCATTAAGTTAATTATTATTAGAAACAAGTAGCAGTTGCGAGGCAGTAATTGTTGGGGACTTTAACTTGCCAGTAAAAAGATGGGGTGAACCGTTGAACTGTACACAAGTTTACTAGAAAGTGAATTGCATCAACACGTTCAAGAACCGACTCGGGAAAATAATATACTTGACCTTATCTTTTCAATGACACCTGATCTAGTTAACGAAGTAAATGTTGGTCCAATTTTTAGTTCTAGCGATCACCGAACAATCACATTCAGCATCAATATGAAAGAAAGTAAAGTAACTCCTAGTAAAGAAAAGGTGCCTGATTATCAGAGAGCGAATTTCGTAAGACTCCGATCAATTCTAAATAATTCTGACTGGACTGAAATCACGGCGGAAACAGATATTGATAAATCTTGGGGGGCCTTCACCACAATATTGAACAATGCCATAAGCATATGCGTACCCTATCGTAACAGACGTTCAGCTTCTAAGAAGAAACCCAAATGGTGGAATAACGAAATTCAAAATAGCCTATCTCTTAAAAAATGCGTATACAGTAGATACATATCAACTCAGAGTGAGGCTGACAAACTAGAGTTGGACAGAATTCGCCGCGAAACCAAGAAATTAATAAAACGAAGCAAGAAAAATCTTGAAGAATATATAGCGGAAACAAGTAAATATAAGCGGAAACAAGTAAATATAATCCTAAAGAATTTTTTAGCTATGTAAATAATAAAAAGTCACTCACTTGTGATATCGGACCGCTTGCTAATGAAAATGGTAACCACACGAACGATGAAAATGAAATGGCTACAATCCTAAATAACTTTTTCGCATCCGTATTTACCGACGAAGATTGTTTATCACCTCAACCGCCGGAGGTTAGAAGGGCCGAAAAGATGTTAAGTGGCGTGCTCATCGTAGAAAGTGACATTTTGCGCACAATTGAAAAGATTAGAGTAAGCAAAGCTCCTGGTCCAGACAAAATTACCCCTAGGGTCTTAAAAGAAATCAAACATCAAATTTGTAAACCGCTCTCCATCATATTCAATAAATCTTTAACAGTTGGAAAAGTTCCGTCGGATTGGAAACTTGCAAATGTCACACCAATTTTCAAAAAGAGGGACAAGTCTCATCCAGGAAACTATCGACCAATTAGCCTGACATCTATTGTTTGTAAGTTAATGGAGACTATCATTCGCGACAATATGGTGAAATTCTTCGAAGAAAATAATATGATAAATAATTCGCAACATGGCTTCCGTAGTAAATGTTCGTGTTTGACTAACTTACTTGATTTTTTTCACTATATTTTTGAGGTGTTCGATGAAAGCAGATCAGTAGATATCATATATCTGGATTTTCAAAAGGCATTTGATAAGGTCCCCCACCAACGATTGCTCAGCAAACTACTGGCGCACGGTATCTCGGGTAGCGTTCACAATTGGCTTGCGGACTGGCTCTCTGAGCGGAAACAGAGAGTAGTTCTAAACGGTGTTACATCTAATTGGTTCGATGTCAAAAGCGGCGTACCTCAAGGATCAGTGCTTGGCCCCATGCTCTTCTTAATTTATGTTAATGATATCGATGATGGGCTCACTTGCAAAGTATCAAAATTTGCTGATGACACAAAAATTGCTAGTAAAGGAACTGCGACACTCGACGAAGAAGCTTTACAATCAGATCTAGATCGACTTGCACGTTGGGCCAATCAATGGCAAATGAAATTTAACGTTGACAAATGTAAAGTGTTGCATATCGGAAAAAATAACAATCGCGTTCGGTACGTAATGAATGGCCAACAACTTTCTGCAGTAAGTAAAGAAAAGGATCTTGGAATCACTATATCAAGCGATTGAAAGCCCGGTCAGCATTGTTCAGAGGTAGTTAAAATTGCAAACATATTGGTTGGCTTCATCGGACGAGTCTTTAATAATAAATCGGAAAAAGTAATATTAAAACTGTATAATTCGTTGGTTCGACCCCGTCTAGAGTACTGTGTACAGTTTTGGTCTCCCTACTACAGAAAAGACATAGAAGAGTAACAAAGATGATTCCTAGGTTGAGAAATTTGTCATATGAACAAAGGCTTAAAGAAGTAAATTCATACAGCCTATCAAAACGAAGAATGCGAGGCGATCTAATAGAAGTGTTTAAAATGTTCAAAGGATTCAGTGATATTAATGCGGAAGATTACTTTACAATTGATCGATCAAATAGAACAAGAAAAAATCACAATTTGAAGATAAGTGGTAAAAGATTCTCGTCGCACGAAGCTAAACACTTCTTCTTCAATCGAGTTGTTAATGTTTGGAACTCTCTACCTTGTGATGTCGTTGATAGTACAACAGTTACGGCCTTCAAGAATAGATTAGACAAGTGTTTTGAATCCAACCAGCAACTAAGATATTACTCATTGTCGTAATAACGTTAAGTTCTTTCGAATACTGGTGTCCTTGTCCGCTTTTATCGCCCGGTTAGTGGTAGCAGTAATGGTAGTTCTTTCCTCTTTCCTACATAAACTCCATGCAGTTTTTCCATGCTGCATGGTTCTTTTTCCTTTCCTGCCAGCTTTGGCTGGAGGGATGGGGGGGGGGGGGGAGGAGCATTCGCCTTTGCTGTCCTTCATCTTCCACCTTTGATTAGATAGTTAGTGTAGCTTGTCACAAACAACCTCGTAAGGACCAGCAGGTCTGCTGTTGTTTGTTCTTCCTTTGTGTTCCTTTGTGTTATCTCTCCTCCTCTAAACCTCACCTTCAGTTCCTCACCGAAACACAGGTTTCTGAGGCTACTGACAGCAATCTCTACTCTGTTCCCTCCTACTATCTCTATCCTAAATTTCAATCCAAAGTTGGATGTTGCGTCTACGTTCGCAACGGCATCACTTGTTCACGTGTCCACGACCTTGACTCTTCTGAATTTTCCACCTCTGGCTAAGACTTCGTTGTCATACTATTACTAAATACATCTGTGCTGTTTATCTCTCACCCAACTCTACTAACTATGTTAAATTCTTTGACTACTTGAACTCTAAAGTGGAGCACATCTTGACCCACTCTCCTTTCACTGAAATCTCCATCTTGGGAGATTTCAATGTTCACCACCAGCTTTGGCTTTCATCCTCTTTCACTGACCAGCCTGGTGAACAAGCCTACGACTTTACCCTCCTCAACGACCTAGAGCAGTTGGTTCAGCACCCTACACGTATTCCCGACCGTCTTGGAGACCGGCCCAACATACCTTACCTCTAACCCTTCTGGTTATTCTGTCAAACTGCTCTCTCCGTTGGGCTCCTCCGATCACAACCTTATTTCTGTATCCTGTCCTTTCGCTCCTGTACATCCTCTGGACCCACTGAAGAGGCGATACTTCTGGCATTTTGCTTCAGCTCGGTGGGACGACCTGAGGATGTACTTTCCCGATTTCCCGTGGAATGATTACTGCTTCCAGGATAGAGACCTCTCTGTGTGCGCTCAGCGCATCACAAAGGTGATTGTCTCTGGAATGGAGGCATACATTCCTCGTTCTTTCTCTACTCACACTAAAAAGCCTTGGTTTAATCACGCTTGTTCTCGTGCTGTCAGTGATAGAGACAGCTCACAAAAGGTACCAGAGCCTTCAAACTAATGCTAATTATGAACTTTACATTTCTGCCCGGAATCGTGCCAAATCTATTCTCCGACTAACCAAAAACTCTTTCATTAATAGAAAATGCCAAAACCTTGCTTTCTCTAACTTTTCCCGTGACTTCTGGCATCTAGCCTAAAACATCTCCTCCAACTTCACTTCTTCATCTTTCCCTCCAATCCTTAGTCCTGAGGGCAACACTGCCGTCTCATCTATCTCTAAGGCTGAACTCTTCTCTCAAACTTTTTCTAAAAACTCCACTCTGGACGATTCTGGGCATATTCCTCCTACTCATCACCCCTCTGACTCCTTTATGCCTGTTATAAAGATTCTTAAAAATGATGTTTTCTATGCCCTCTCTGGCCTCAATCCTCAGAAGGGTTATGGACCTGATGGAGTGCCTCCTATTGACCTTAAAAACTGTGCCTCCGCGCTGTCACCCTGCCTGGTCAAACTCTTTCGCCTCTGCCTGTCAACATCTACCTTTCCTTCCTGTTGGAAGTATGCCTTCATACAGCCTGTGCCTAAGAAGGGTGACCGTTCCAATCCCTCAAACTACTGTCCTATAGCTTTGCTTTCTTGTCTATCTAAAGCTTTTGAATCAATCCTTAACCGGAAGATTCAAAAGCACCTTTCCACTTCTGACCTTCTATCTGATCGCCAGTATGGGTGGGTTCCGCAAGGGGCGTTCTACTGGGGATCTCCCAGCCTTCTTAACTAACTCTTGGTCATCCTCTCTTAGCCGTTTCGGTGAAACCTTTGCTATTGCGCTGGACATATCAAAAGCTTTTGATGGGGTCAGGAACAAATCTTTGCTTTCCAAACTACCCTCCTACGGTTTCTATCCTTCTCTCTATACATTTATCTCCAGTTTCCTTTCTGACCGTTCTATTTCTGCTGTGGTAGACGGTCACTGTTCTTCCCCTAAACCTATTAACAGTGGTGTCCCACAGGGTTCTGTCCTATCTCCCACTCTCTTTCTGTTGCTCATTGATGATCTTCTTTCCAAAACGAACTGTCCTATCCATTCCTACGCAGATGATTCCACTCTTAATTACTCAACTTCTTTTAATAGAAGACCCACCCTACAGGAACTTAACGACTCAAGGCTGGAGGTTGCAGAACGCTTAGCCTCAGACCTTACTATTATTTCCGATTGGGGCAAGAGGAACCTTGTGTTCTTCAACGCCTCAAAAACACAGTTTATCCACCTATCCACTCGACACAATCTTCCAAACAACTATCCCCTATTCTTTGATAACACCCAGCTATCATCTTCCTCAACACTAAACATCCTCGGTCTATCCTTAACTCAAAATCTCAACTGGAAACTTCATATCTCATCTCTTACTAAATCAGCTTCCTCGAGGCTGGGCGTTCTGTACCGTCTCCGCCAGTTCTTCTCCCCCGCAAAGTTGCTGTCCATTTTCAGGGGCCTTGTCCGCCCTCGTATGGAGTATGCATCTCATGTGTGGGGGGGCTCCACTCTCACAGCTCTTCTGAACAGAGTGGAGGCTAAGGCTCTTCGTCTCATCAGCTCTCCTCCTCATACTGATAGTCTTCTACCTCTCAAATTCCGCCGCCATGTTGCCTCTCTTTCTATCTTCTATCGATAGTTTCATGCTGACTGCTCTTCTGAACTTGCTAACTGCATACCTCCCCCCCTCCCGCGGCCCCGCTGCACAAGACTTGCTACTCATGCTTATCCCTATACTGTCCAAACCCCTTATGCAAGAGTTAACCAGCATCTTCACTCTTTCATCCCTCACGCTGGTAAACTCTGGAACAATCTTCCTTCATCTGTATTTCCTCCTGCCTATGACTTGAACTCTTTCAAGAGGAGGGTATCAGGACATCTCTCCTCCCGAAATTGACCTCTGATTTCTAACACTCCTTTAACCTCTGTTTTTGAGCAGTAAGTAGCGGGCCTTTTTTTTTTTTTTCATTACGCCCTTGCACTGATTATTTACTTGATGGGTCTAAGAAAGCAATCAAAACTATGGACACAGTTACATCCAGTTTTGAGGAGAAGGAATAAAAGAGTCGAAAACATTGAGAAAAAAATATTGCATCACTTTAAGGGTCAGCTACAGATGACTAGTGTCAGATGTTTACCGGGTTTAGTCATTCCTCGGGTAGTTGCAAATATTACGTCTGCAGCTTTAGATCCCACATACCTCTGAACATGGTCATTTGATTATTTCGTTATTGATAAACCTGTATGCAGAACTTGAAAAAAATGAAGCAAGATATCAGGTGCTGTTATCTGGCCTTTACTAATTGCTTCAGGTGCCAAAGGATATGGAAGATCTTTGCCTTTTTTTTCCTGCATTATAACTGTTTTCAAATATAGAGCTGCTTCAGTCACTTTATGTTCAGGAGAAACAGCATAATTTCGAGCATGTTCCAAAGCCGCTTCAAATTGTATAGAGTGCACTATTATGCAAAACATTTCCTTCTTTCTTACTTGAATTAGTCATCTGTAGCTGACCCTTAAAGTGATGCAATATTTTTTCCCCAAGTTTTGACAAGAATATGTGGAAGTTATTCCCTTTTCCTAAACAACTGACAAATACCACGAGTGAATAAATTCAGGTCTTTGGTTTTCAATTACAGAAGACTTGATATATCCGGAGAGAATAGAAAAATAATCTGCATGCAGCTCTCTCAGTACTGCATACTCTGACGTGGATTTTGTGTTGGATTCAACTCGATCAGCCGAGTGTATGCATGATTTACGACAGCTATGATCAGAGGTGGGCGCGGTACTGAAAAATCAGTAATGCGGTTGCGGTAGTGCGGTACTTTTTTCGGAGTAGTGAGATTGCGGTAGTGCGGTCCCATTTTTTTTCTTTCAAAGTACGGTACGCGGTGTGCGGTACTGTAGTAGCGGTAGTCACTAGTCAATTAAAAAAAAATACTTCATTGACTATCCTGGCCATCCATTGACTAACTAATCACTTGTAAGATTTAAAAAAAAGGACTAGGGGAGGGGACAAATAAGGAAGGAGGAAGGGGGGGCAGGGAATAGAGGACAGGAAGGGAGGAGGGGAGGAAGGAATGCAACTTTCCGAGGGAAGAGGGAGGTGGCAGGCAAGGGGAGGAGGAGATCAGCGTCATGTGAGAGAGGAGGAAGTGAGGAGTGGAAAGGAAGGACGGAAGGAAGGACGGAAGGAAGGAAGGAAGGGTGGTGCAGCTGCAGGGATATGGGGGAGTGAAGGGGAAGGGGAGGAATATTCTCCAGCGTTTGAGCGAAAACTAAAGATTACTAATATAGGAAAGTCGTGACAGGAAGAGTGAAACATTATTCAAACTGTCCAACATATTAAGACAAAACACATCAATTGCAAATGTTAATAGCGGCTCCCGTGGTAAAGCTTAAGCTCTGGCGTCTCAGGCTCAGCGAAGAAACCACGTGGAAATTTCAACGAGGAGATAATTATAATAATAATAATAATAATAACAACAACAACAACAACAACAACAACAATAATAATAATAATAATGATAATAATAATAATAATAATAATAATAATAATAATTAAAATAATAATAAAAAATAACTATATATTATTATTATTATTATTATTGAAATCATACAGTATTGATCTTGGCTACATTGAAGAGAGAGAGAGAGAGAGAGAGAGAGAGAGAGAGAGAGAGAGAGAGAGAGAGAGAGAGAGAGAGAGAGAGAGATTGATAAAATAGAAAAGTTCCAATGAAGTTAAAAAAAGACATATATAGTATGTACTATGGTATATGTTATGCATCAAAGGAAAAAATGTACGGAACATGAGATTGAGCGGCGATCATGGCAAAGCGTAGATATGAAGAAAATATTGCAGTCAACTGCAAAAATACTCCGAAATCTTTCTTCAGTTACATAGACAACAGAAAGGCGATCAGAAGTGGAATTAGACCCTTAACTAACAGTGACGGTGCACTAGTGACTGACAGCCAACACATTGCAAAACTCTTAAACAATTAATTTTCCTCGGTGTTTAATACTAACAGTCTCTCCACCACTACCACCAACACCAGTACTAATGTAAATCTCGAGCATGCTTTGCCTAACTTTAAAATAACAACCGATGAAGTCCTTAAAGCTCTCCAATCACTTAAAACAAATAAAAGTCCCGGACCTGACAAAGTATATCCTATACTGCTTAAAGAACTAAAGAGCGAAATATTCTCCTTCCTCACAACCGTATTCAATATGTCCGTGCGGCAAGGAATCGTCCCTTCGGATTGGAAAAAGGCTAACGTGACTAAAAAAATACCAGGTAATTACAGGCCCATTAGTCTAACTTCAGTTGTGGGTAAGCTACTTGAGAGCATAATTAGAGACAAAATTGAGAGTTACCTTGAAAGCCACTCATTAATTGGGGATTCACAACATGGCTTCCGTAAAAAAAGATCCTGCCTATCAAACCTATTGACCTTTTATAACGACCTCTTCTCAGTTTATGACGAAACCAAATCATTGGATATAGTTTATCTTGATTACCAGAAAGCCTTTGATAAAGTCCCACAACATAAATAACTTTATAAATCAAAGCAAATAGGTGTTGATGGCCAAGTACACCAATGGATCGCGAATTGGTTGAGCAACAGACATCAATGAGTGGTGATTGACGGATTTAACTCAGAGTGGGCGCCGGTCACTAGTGGCGTCCCTCAGGGCTCTTCATTATTTTCATCAACAATGTAGATGTTGGACTCAATAATCGCATTAGTAAATTTGCGGACGACACAAGGATTGGTAACTCGGTTCTCACTGACGAAGACAGGCAATCCCTCCAAGAGGATTTGCACAAAATTTCAGCTTCGTCGGATGGATGGAATATGCCCTTTAACGTAGACAAGTGCAAGGTCTTTCAAGTTGGAACAAGAAATAAGAAGTTCGATTACGAAATGCGCGGCGTTAAACTCAAAAGTGTTCAATGCGTTAAGGACCTGGGGGTCCAATCGCGTCAAACCTCAAATTCTCACAGCATTGCATCGATGCAGAAGTAAAGCGAACAGAATGTTGGGCTTCATTAAAAGAAACTTCTTATTCAAGAATAGAGATGCAATACTTTCGCTCTACAATAGTTTAGTCAGATCCCACTTGGAATATGCGGTACAGTTTTGGTCTCCCCACCATGCAAAGGACATTGCTAAATTAGGTGTTCAGCGTCGGGCCACAAAAAATGATCCCTTCCTTGCGCAACAAATCCTACGAAGAATGGCTTTCCGCCCTTAACATGTTCTTTCTTGAGAAACGTCGCCTCCGAGGAAGACTGATCGAATGTTTTAAAATACTTAATGGTTTCACGAATGTAGACAGATCAAAATTGTTTATGATCGATGACACTTTGCGAACGATGAACAATGGCATAAAACTCAAATGTAGACAAGTAAATTCAGACTGCACCAGATTTTTCTTCACCAACGTTGTAGTGCGATAATGGAATAAGCTCCCACCTTCAGTGGTCCAGGGTAACACGATTGACTCCTTTAAAACAAGCTCGAGCGTCACTTCCTTGAAGGGAACACTCACCCTCTGACACACACACATACAAAAAAAAAAAAAGTATAAGATCTTTTAACTTGAAACTTCCAGGGTATATCCAAATCATCACTATCGTCTTTAGATGAGCCGGATAATGTGGTACGTCATCGCGTCCGACGGTATGACGTCATAACGTTTTTCATGACATCACAACTTCCCCTGGTTTTATTTTTTGTCGTAGAGACTTCTGATGCAACATGGAAATACTCAAATACCATACGAAGGGCGTGTAATTTCGTTTTTTTCAAAATTCCTAATATGTAATGAGTTATCGAGGTCGTAAACATTACGTTTTGCGTGACGTCGAGCCGATCTCCATTTTCTTTAAATAAAATTCCCTATCTCTCAAGCTTTTCACTTTATCAGAAAAAAAGTACACGATGAAGGCCCAACCAATAACTAGTAACATGACAATTTAAAAGCAGTTTCAATCATATTTCAATGTTTGACAATTTTTTCAATGTAAACATTTCTTGTTTTGAGATACAGGCGTTTAAAATTTTCAGTACAATGTATCGTAGCTATTTATTTCATCATTAGCATTATTTTCACACACAAAGCTCTATAGCTTATATTGATACTATACACAAAAAATCTACATATAATTCTAATATTTACTACAGCTTATCAGCACCCGGGTGTCTTGTCGAGAGGTGGCTTGTTCAATATCTTCTTACGCTTTTACCGGGTGTCTTCATACTGTCAAATCCAATCCTGTCAACAAGAAGTAACTGTTGTTATAAGCAGCCACAAATCAGAGCGTGCCAAATGACCATGGCGTGGCGGGCTTAGTGAGTGACTAACACACCCTCCCGGGTGTCCCTCCGTCGCTCGCCAAGGACGCCATACTGCCATGCAAGATGCCAGATGTCTCTAGAATTTCAGGCATTCATAGATACTCCGAAACAAGAATAAAACAAGGAAAAACGAGCTTTATAGCCAGAAGCACACGGCCTAAACACGTGCAGGCCCTTTTAAAGCGCTTACGTCACTACTCCATTTAAATGGCACGTGAGCGACGTAATAATTTGGCGGGAGGTTTAAATCGCGTTCCACAATATTGCTACATACATGTACACTTCAAATCCGCTCAAATCCCTTTTTTTCGACCATATCAGAGGGTGAGTGTTGCCTTAATATTAACCAGAGTTGAAATGCAACGTTTTGGAGCCATCTGATTAATGTAGAATCACTTAGGTTTAAGGACAGACCACCTAGTCTGGACCATGAGGTCTGTGTGGTTTGATTTTCTATGTGAATCTATGTAAATCTCTCTCTCTCTCTCTCTCTCTCTCTCTCTCTCTCTCTCTCTCTCTCTCTCTCTCTCTCTCTCTCTCTCTCTCATTTTCCCTCTTTGTCACACACACACACACACACACACACACACACACACACACACACCGGATGAAGATAAGTTGGGTTTATCTTCTTTCACGTGGAGGGTGCTGAAGCCCTTCAAAGACCCTTCCCATGTCCTCACTAACCGTTTCCCTTTTGTCTCATCAACACCAGAGAGCAGTTCAGCATGCTCTCTAAAGACAGTTCCTCTCTCTTTCTACACCACACTACATTCACACAACACACACACACACCTTTTCCCAAAATTCAAAATTCAAAATGGCGAAAAATTAGAGCCTCGGAGTCCCCGCCTGGGGGGGGGGGGACCTTAAATTCCCCCAGGGAGGACTGCCCTTCTGGCTGCCGACTTGAGAGGTGTCCTGATAACTCCTCGAACCTCCTCCTCCTTATCAATTTCTGCAACATTCGCGGTCTTCATTCTAATTTTCATTCTGTGAAACACCATCTCTCCTCTAAACTTCACCTTCTCTTCCTCACCGAAATACAGGTTTCTGAGGCTAGTGAAAACAACCTCTACTCTGTTCCCTCCTACTATCTCTATCCTAAATTTCAATGCAAAGCTGGATGTTGCGCCTACGTGCGTATCGACATTACTTGCTCTCGTGACCTTGACTCTTCAGAATTTTCTACCATCTGGCTAAGACTTCATTTTCATTATATTACTAAATACATTTGTGCTGTTTATCTCTCACCTAACTCTACTAACTATCTAAAATTCTTTGACTATTTGAACTCTAAAGTGGAACACATCTTGACTCACTCTCCCTTCGCTGAAATCTCCATCTTAGGAGATTTCAATGTTCACCACCAGCTTTGGCTTTCATCCTCTTTCACTGACCAGCCTAGTAAACAAACATACAACTTTGCTCTCCTCAACGACCTTGAGCAATTGGTTCAGCACCCTACTCGTATTCCCGACCGTCTTGAAGACAGGCCCAACATTCTAGACCTCTTCCTTACCTCTAATCCTACTGCTTACTCCGTCAAATTGTTCTCTCCGTTGGGCTCCTCCGATCATAACCTTATTTCTGCATCCTGTCCTATCGCTCCTGTACATCCACTGGACCCACCGAAGAGGCGATGCTTCTGGCATTTTGCTTCAGCTCGGTGGGACGACCTGAGAATGTACTTTTCCGATTTCCCGTGGAATGATTACTGCTTCCAGGAGAGAGACCCCTCTGTGTGTGCCCAGCGCATCACAGAGGTGATTGTCTCTGGAATGGAGGCATACATTCCACGTTCTTTCTCTACTCCTCATGCTAAAAAGCCTTGGTTTAATCATGCTTCTTCTCGTGCTATTAAAGATAGAGAGGCAGCTCACAAAAGGTTCCAGAGCCTTCGAACACCTGGTAACTTTGACCTTTACATTTCAGCCCGGAATCGTGCCAAATCTATTCTCCGACTTACCAAAACTTCTTTTATCAATAGAAAATGTCAACATCTTGTTTCTTCTAATTCTTCCCGTGACTTCTGGCATCTAGCCAAAAATATCTCCTCCAATTTCACTTCTTCCTCTTTCCCTCCTCTCCTTAACCCTGACGGCAGCACTGCCGTCTCATCTGTCTCTAAGGCTGAACTCTCCGCTCAAACTTTCTGTAAGAACTCCACCCTGGAGGATTCTGGGCATATTCCTCCTACTCATCCCCCCTCTGACTCCTTTACGCCTGTTATTAAAATTATTCCAAATGATGTTTTCTATACCCTAGGGTATAGGGTATAGAGTTGAGGCCAGAGGGCTTATGGACCTGATGGAGTGCCTCCTATTGCCCTTAAAAACTGTGCTTCCGTGCTGACACCCTGCCTGGTCAAACTCTTTCGTCTCTGCCTATCAACATCTACCTTTCCTTCCTGCTGGAAGTATGCCTTTGTACAGCCTGTGCCTAAGAAGGGTGACCCTTCCAATCCCTCAAACTACCGCCCTATAGCTTTACTTTCCTGTCTATCTAAAGCTTTTGAATCAATCCTTAACCGGAAGATTCAAAAGCACCTTTCCACTTCAAACCTTCTATCTGATCGCCAGTGTGGGTTCCTCAAGGGGCGTTCTACTGGCGATCTGCTTGCTCTCTTAACTGACTCTTGGTCATCCTCTCTTAGCCGTTTCGGTGAAACTTTCTCGGTTGCGCTAGACATATCGAAAGCCTTCGATAGAGTCTGGCACAGGTCTTTGCTTTCTAAACTACCCTCTTTCGGATTCTATCCCTCTCTCTGTTCCTTTATCTCCAGTTTCCTTTCCGCCCGTTCTATCTCTGCTGTGGTAGACGGTCACTGTTCTTCCCCTAAACCTATCAACAGTGGTGTTCCACAAGTCTCTGTCCTATCACCCACTCTCTTCTTGTTATTCATCAATGATCTTCTTTCCATAACAAACTGTCCTGTCCACTCATGCGCCGACGACTCCACTCTGCATTATTCAACTTCTTTCAATAGAAGGCCATCCCAACAGGAAGTACACGACTCCAGACTGGAGGCTGCAGAACGCTTAACCTCAGACTTTGCTATCATTTCCGATTGGGGTAGAAGGAACCTTGTGTCCTTCAATGCCTCAAAAACTCAATTTCTCCACCTATCAGCTCGACACAATCTTTCAAAGACCTATCCCCTATTCTTCGACAACACTCAGCTGTCACCTTCTTCAACACTAGATATCCTCGGTATATCCTTAACTCAAAATCTCAACTGGAAACTTCATATCTCCTCTCTCGCTAAATCAGCTTCCTCGAGGTTGGGAGTTCTGTATCGTCTCCGCCAGTTCTTCTCCCCCGCACAGTTGCTATCCATATACAGGGGCCTTGTCCGCCCTCGTATGGAGTATGCATCTCACGTGTGGAGGGGGCTCCACTCACACAGCTCTTCTGGACAGAGTGGAGTTTAAGGCTCTTCGTCTCATCAGCTCTCCTGCTCTTACTGATAGTCTTCTACCTCTCAAATTCCGCCGCAATGTTGCCTCCCTTTCTATCTTCTATCGATATTTTCACGCTGACTGCTTTTCTGAACTTGCTAACTGCATGCCTCCCCCCATCATGCGGTCCTGCCGCACACGACTTTCTACTCAAGCTCATCCCTATACTGTCCAAACCCCTTATGCAAGAGTTAACCAGCATCTTCACTCATTCATCCCGCACGCTTGTAAACTCTGGAACAGCCTTCCTTCATCTGTATTTCCTCCTGCCTACGACTTGAACTCTTTCAAGAGGAGGGTATCAGGACACTTCTACCGAAATTGACCACTCTTTCGGCCACCTCTTTTGATTCTTTTTTTAGGAGCAGCGAGTAGCGGCCTTTTTTTTATTATTGTTTCCTTTTTTGTGCCCTTGAGCTGTCTCCTTTGTTGTAAAAAAAAAAAAAGTGTTTTACGTTGTTCTGTTGGTTGTTGTGTACCAACATACAGGCGGAGAATCCTATTAGCTGTTGTGAGCCATATGGAGTGGTTTAGGTTTCCTGGATTTCTCCTTGACAGTGTGTCAGGAACAGTCCCGTTAGAGATTGCTTTTCCCAATTGGTCCTGCGAAGCCATGTGGCCTACTTGTTTTACCATCGAGTTTTCCAAAAAGGTGACGTAGTAACAGCTCATTGCCATGGAGCTGACAGATGAACCAATGAACTGGGTGGGCAAGACTTTTCTCGATTTGACAAATCACCCCAGATTTATTCCCAGTATTTACAGTAGTCCATCACATCCAATCGCCAGTACGTTTTCCATGGAGATTCCTTTTCTATTAGCAAACGGTTTTAGCTCAGTGGCAATACTCTTTGCAGAACCAGTGGCAGGTGAATACTGGCCTAGATATTCTGAACCTGGTTCAGCCACTATAGCAATATGCTCTTCAATTACCTTTCTCCTATAGTCTCTATTTCCAGTCTTCTCCGTTGTAAGAATTTCATCTTTCCTTCCATCAAAGTAAATGCCTGCAACTTGTACTTTCCCATGTGCTTCCTAGTTTGTCAAATTTTATCTGTTTGATTGCCTAGCTCTCCGTACTTTTTTTCATATCTATGATTTTGGAAGGATCCTTTTTTGTAATAACCCCTAAAACTTCAAGGATTGCACTAGATAGTAATGCACCACCACGATCAGACAGTCCAACCCGGTTACAGGCCTCCGGAAAAGAAGAGAAGTGACGTTTTTGTTCTCAATTTTTTTTCTTTTTTCATTTTTACATTGTTGTCCCACAGCTCCACCTTCTTTTGGTTTTCTATGATGGAGCTGGTACTTGGAAGGGGTGTATTCATCTTCCGAGTTAGTCAAATTTGAGGACGAGGTATCACTTTGAACAAGACATCCTGATGCTTGTAACTGGCTGATGGTCTTGCAGCATATTGATTTCTTCTTTCTTCTCTTTTCCTAATGGGTTCAGTTGTTCGTTTGTCCACTCCTCCAATGAAGATTTTACGTTCATTTATTTGGTCCTCTACAAATTCTTGTTCTATTTTGGGGACTTTCTTCTGTCGAGGACAGGCACAGTACTGGAATTCAGGGCACCTGCAAGCTGTTACTTCAAATAATCTAGCAATATCTCTGATGAACTCTTTAACTTTCTTATCATAACTTGAGCTTTTATTTTTTTTCGGTCTTTGAAAGGTTTCAGCAAGTTCCTGTATTTGTTGTGATAGGCTTCTAATTTGTCAACAATGCATTTCTGACTGATTATGGGGATGTTTTCCTGGCTGTAAATGTGAACTATCTTTTCTGCAACACACTTAGATATCATGTGAACTGAAGGACTCTTTGATGATTCAAGCAGTTTATATTTATGCCACAGAACACATGATAGAACATCTTTGTATGTAGGAAGTTGGTTTTCCGGGAGATCATCCACTTGCTTAAAGATAGGACACATGTCTGCCTTGTCTAAACGAACACAGTGTCGTTTTTGTGTTTGACCTTGGCTGTTATGGGACATCGTGATTTGTGGTACGTCAGCAGAGGCCGAGGAGCAATACATCCATCCTCTACGTCTGCCAAAGAGAAAATGAGCTATCACCATACTTCAGGTGCCCCAGCAGCTTCTAAAAAGTGTTATATGCTCTTTTGAACTTGCTAACTGCATACCTCTCCCCCTCCCGCGGCCCACGAGTTTTTAATCAAGCTTATCCCTATACTGTCCAAATCCCTTATGCACGAGTTAACCAGCATCTCTACTCCTCCGTTCCTTACACTGGCAAACTCTGCAACAATCTTTCTTCATCTGTATTTCCTCCTGCTTATGAGTTGAACTCTTTCAAGAGGAGAGTATCGGGATGCCTCTCCTTCCGAAATTGACCTCTTTTTTGGCCACTCTTCTAACTCTTTTTATGGGGGCAGTGATCAGCGGGCTATATTTTTTTCCATTATGATCTTTTTTTTTTTGCCCTTGAACCCCCGCCCCCCCCAAACACACACACACACACACACACACACACACACACACACACACACACACAGGTATACAGAAACAACATAAACACGGGTAGGAAACTATTAAGCCTATAACCAGAGTGACTTATGTGATCTCCGGAAAACCTATTTTGAGGAACCTGGAATGACGATAGCTATTATAAGAGAGGGATCCTCGCTCTCGCGATAAAGCCTAGAGAAAAACGGCAGATACCCCAACGTGGAACAGTCTAATGAAGCGATCGAGAACGGCGTCAGCAGCGCCACCTGGGCACAGGTAGAGGAAGATGCCGCCAGTCCCACACCTCATTCTTTCAATGTGCTTCGACGGAGACTGGAGGTACCTTCTTAGGGGAATGAGGGGGGGAAGTAAGGAATGTGCACTAGTCATTCCGGGTTCCCAAAAATAGGTTTTTCAGAGATCAAAACCGTCATTTTGTGAACCCTTCATGACTAGTGCACGATAGCTAACTCCCACTTGGAGCTGGAGAAAAGGGAACTCTCTCGAAGTACCACGTACTTGAGTCTACATCTGGGTTCCGCCAAGTTGGTAAGTGTAGAACCGACTGAGGTTGTTACCCTTTTTTAAGTGTTACTTTTAAAGACTTTAAGCGTTCTGCAGCCTCCAGCCTGGAGTCATGTAATTCCTGTTGAGAGGGCCTTCTGTTGAAAGAAGTTGAATAATGCAGAGTGGAGTCGTCAGGGTATGAGTGGACAGGACAGTTTGTTATAGAAAGAAGATCATTGATAAATAATAGGAAGAGAGTGGGTGATAGGACAGAGCCTTGTGGAACACCACTGTTGATAAGTTAGGAGATGAACAGTGACCGTCTACCACAGCAGAGATAGAACGGCCGGAGAGGAAACTGGAGATAAAGATAGAGAGAGAGGGATAGAATCCGAAAGAGGGCAGTTTAGAAAGCAAAAAGTTGTGCCAGACTCTATAGAAGGCTTTCGATACGTCTAGCGCAACTGAGAAAGTTTCACCGAAATGGCTAAGAGAGGATGACCAAGAGTCACTTAAGAGAGGAAGAAGATCTCCAGTAGAACGCCCCTTGCGGAACCCATACTGGTGATCAGATAGAAAGTTAGAAGTGGATAGATGCTTTTGAATCTTCCGGTTAAGGATTGATTCAAAAGCTTTAGATAGACAGGAAAGTAAAGCTATAGGGCGGTGGTTTGAGGGATTGGAACGGTCACCCTTCTTAGGCACAGGCTGTACGCAGGCGTACTTCCAGCAGGAAGGAAAGGTAGATGTTGATAGGCAGAGACGAAAGAGTTTGACCTGGTAGGGGGAAGCACATAAGCACAGTTTTTAAGGACAATAGGATGCACTCCTTCGGGTCCATAAGCCTTCTGAGAGTTGAGGCCAGAGAGGGCATAGAAGACATCATTCTTAAGAATTTTAATAACAGGCATGAAAGAGTCAGAGGGAGGATGAGCAGGAGCAATATGCCCAGAATCGTTCAGAGTGGAGTTACAGAAAATTTGAGAGAAGAGTTCAGCCTTAGAGATAGATGAGACGGCAGTGCTGCCGTCAGGGTTAAGGATAGGAGGGAAAGAGGAAGAAGTGGAACTGGAGGAGATATTTTTGGCTAGATGCCAGAAGTCTCTGGAAGAATTAGAGAAAGCAAGGTGTTGACATTTTCTATGGATGAAGGAGTTTTTGGTAAGTCGGAGAATAGATTAGGCACGATTCCGGGCGGAAATGTACAGATCATGGTTAGTGGGAGTTCGAAGGCTCTGGTATTGTTTTTGCTCAAATGACATTTCCATAAGCAGGTATTTGTGTGAGAGGGATTTATGGGTCTTAGTGAGCCCTGATCTTTGTTCAAGGGCACGATACATTCAAGCTACAAATCGAGCAAACAGGGTACAGGGATTTATTTCGAGGAGTGTAAACAACAGAAGCGCCGATGTCATCCTCAAGCTATATTTTACATTATTATGACCATCTTGATTATGCGCTTCAGTTCTGGTTACCTTACTATAGAATGGATATCAAAATGTTAGAATCGGTACAGAGGAGGATGACTAAGACGATTCACGGGTAAAGAAACTTACCATATGAGGATAGATTCAAACATTCATAAATGTGCATTCTCTAGAAAGGTGAAAGGTGCTAGGAGACTTGATTGAAGTTTATAAATGGATTAAGGGCTCTAAGACGGGGATATTAATCAGGTTTTGGTGGTAAGAGAACCTGGTAGGACACGTAGTAATGGGTTTAAACTGGATAAATTTAGATTCAATAAAGGCATAGGCAAAGATTGGTTAACCAACAGAGTGGTGGATGAGTGGAACAGACTTGGCAGTCATTTTGTGAGTTCCAATACGATAGTCACATTAAAAAAATAGATTATATAAATTCATGGACAGTGATGTTAGGTGGGGTTAGAATCACAGGTGGTTCCTTGTACAGGTCTATCGGCCTCTTGTCGACTCCTTACGTTTTCATGTTCCTATGTTTTTAAAGAACTAATGCAGCAAGGACCTGGGTGTCAATATCGCGTCAAACCTCAAATTCTCACAGCAATTCATTGACGCAGCACATAAAGCGACCAGCTTGCTGGGCTTCATTAAAATAATCATTTTATTAAATACTAAAGATGTAATACTTCCGCTTTACAATAGTTTAGTCAGACCCCACTTTTTCCCCCCACCATGCAAAGGGCATTGCTAAATTAGAAGGTGTTCAACGTCGGGCAACAAAAATGATCCCTTCCTTGCTCAATAAACCTTACGATGAAAGGCTCTCAACCCTTAGCATGTTCTCTCTTGAGAAACGTTGCCTCCAAGGAAAACTGATAGAATGTTTTAAAGAATGTGAACAAATCAAAACTGTTTGTAATCGATGGCACTTTGTGAACGAAAAATAATGCATCATTTTTTATTTTATTTTTCACCAACGTTGCAGTGCGAAAATGGAGTAAGCTCCTACCTTCAATGGTCCAGTGCAACATTACTGACTCATCTAAAAACAAGGTTGACCAACACTTCCTTAAACTTAATATTTACTAAATTAGAATTTCAAAGTTTGGGTGCTATCGGAGTAATAAAATGTCACTTAGATTGAAGGACAGACCACTATAGTCCGTTTCATTCCATCTGTCCACTCGTGAACGTAGATGTTTCAGATGCGCATTGTTAGTTTGAAATTGCGTGAAGATCAACATTATATTTTCATTGATATATTTGAATTCTTGTGCATAAATAAAACCCTCAAGCCCTATTACCTGCATCGCAAACAAGCCGATTTGCATCGATAATATACCATAGAGGCACACGAAAGAGCTTCTTGTACATCAAACAGTATAGTCTGATCATACTCGAACGACTTATAGCCTTTCAGATACCCATATTTCATTTCATTCAGGTACATAAAGTGATATATGGCTGGCAAGTGTCTATGCATAATGAAAGTTGATGTGTTGAATGTAAATAACATGCATGATACTCGAAATAGCCTAGCATCACATTCAACAATATTTTTTTACAACCAAAAAAGTCGGCGCAAGATCAACAAAAAGAGTGTAGAAAAAAAGCCCGCTACTTGCCGCTCCCACAAAATAAAATAGTATAGAGTAGCCAAAAAGGAGATCAATTTCGGGTGGAGAGGTGTTCTGATACACTCTTCTTGAAAGAGGTCAAGTCATTGGCAGGAGGAAATAAAGGCGAAGGAAGGCTGTTCCAGAGTTTACCAGTGTCAGGGATAAAAAGTGAAGATGTTGGTTAACTCTTGCATAAGGGGTTTGGTCAGTATAGGGATGAGCAAGAGTGGACAGTCGAGTGCAGCGGGGCCACGGGAGGGGGGGGAAGTAATGCAGTTAGCAAGTTCAGAGGAGCAGTCAACATGAAAATATCGATAAAAGATAGAAAGAGAGGCAACATGGCGGTGGAATTTATGAGGTATAAGACTATCAGTAAGAGGAGAGCTCATGAGACGAAGAGCCTTAGACTCCACTCTGTCCAGGAGAGCGGCTTGAGTGGAGCCCCCCCACACGTGAAATGCATACTCCACACGAGGGCGGACAGGGTCCCTATAAATGGAAAGCATATGTGCGGGAAAGAAGAATTGGCAGAGACGATACAAAAAGCCCAACCTCGAGAAAACTGATTTAGTGAGAGATGAGATGTGAAGTTTCCAGTTGAGATTTTGAGCTAAGGATAAACCGATGATACTTAGTGTTGAAGAAGGTGACAGCTGAGTGTTATTAAAGAATAGGGCATAGGTATTTTGAAGATTGTGTCGAGTAGATAAGTGGAGATTTTTTTTTTGAGGCACTGAAGGACACAAGGTTCCTTTTACCCCAATCGGAAATGATAGCAAGGTCTGAGGTTAAACGTTCTGCAGCCTCCAGTCTGGAGTCTTGTAATTCCTGTTGAGAAAGTCTTCTGTTGAAAGAAGTTGAATAGTGCAGAGTGGAGTCATCAGCGTATGAATGGATAGGACTGTTTGTTAAAGAAAGAAGATCAATGCTAAATAACAGAAGGAAAGTGGGTGATAGGACAGAGCCCTGTGGAACACTACTGTTGATAAGTTTAGGGGAAGAACAGTGACCGTCTACCACAGCGGAGATAGAACGGCCAGAAAGGAAACAGGATATAAAGGAACAGAGACAAGGATAGAAACCGTAAGAGGGCAGTTTAGAAAGCAAAGATTTATGCCAGACTCTATCGAAGGCTTTGGATATGTCTAGCGCAACTGCGGAAGTTTCATGTTACTTTGAATATCAATCGTTATTTACATGCAGTGCATTATTAAATTATCCTTTATTTCCACTTGCAGAGCCAGCTGTCTTCTAATCTACCTGAAATGAGATAATTATATGAACTTGAAATAACATATAGATCGTTCGAGAATGATGTGACTATGTTGTTTGATACAAGCTTGTCATCCGTTTTTTTTTTCTTTTTTTTTCGGCAAAGGAAACAGTTCAAGGGCATATACAAAAAATATTAAAGAAAAAAATCCCACTATTTACTGCTCCTGAATAGAGTACAGGGGAGTGGCCAAAAAGAGAGGTCAATTTCGGGAGGAGATGTGCCCTGAAACCCTCCTCTTGAAAGAGTTCAAGTCGTAGCCAGAAGGAAATACAGATGAAGGAAGAGTGTTCTGGAGTTTACCAGCGTGAGGGATGAAAGAGTGAAGATGCTGGTTAACTCTTGCAAAAGGGATTTGGACAGTATAGGGATGAGCATGAGTAGAAAGTCGTGTGCAGCGGGAGGTGGGGAGGCATGCAGTTATCAAGTTCGGAAGAGCAGTCAGCGTGAAAATATCGATAGAAGATAGAAAAGGAGGCAGCATCGCGACGGAATTTAAGAGGAAGAAGACTATCAGTAGGAGGAGGAGAGCTGACGAGACGAAGAGCCTTAGACTCCACTCTGTCCAGAAGAGCTGTGTGAGTGGAGCCCCCCCCATAAGTGAGATGCATACTCCATACGAGGGCGGACAAGGCCCCTGTACAGAAGGAAGAAAAACTGGCGGAGACGATACAGAAAGCCCAACCAATAGAAAACTGCTTTAGTGAGAGATGAGATGTGAAGTTTCCAGTTGAGATTTTGAGCTAAGGATAGACCGAGGATATTTAGTGTTGAAGAAGGTGACAGCTGAGTGTTATTGAAGAATTTGGAAGATTGTGTCGAGTAGATAGGTGGATAAATTGTTTTTCTGAGGCACTGAAAAACACAAGGTTCCTTCTACCCCAATCGGAAATGATAGCAAGGTCTGAGGTTAAGCGTTCTGCAGCCTTCAGTCTGGAGTCATGTACTTCCTGTTGGTATGGCCTTCTATTGAAAGAAGTTGAATAATGAAGAGTGGAGTCGTCGGCGTATGAGTGGACTGTACAGTTGGTTATGGAAAGAAGATCATTGATGAATAACAGGAAGAGAGTGGGTGATAGGACAGAGGCCTGTGGAACACCACTGTTGATAAGTTTAGGGGAAGAACAGTGACCGTCTACCACAGCAGAAATAGAATGGCCGGAAAGGAAACTGGAGATAAAGGAACAGAGAGGGGAATAGAATCCGAAAGAGGGCAGTTTAGAAAGCAAAGACTTGTGCCAGACTCTATCGAAGGTTTTCGATATGTCTAGCGCAACAGAGAAAGTTTCACCGAAACGGCTAAGAGAGGATGACCAAAAATCAGTTAAGAGAGCAAGAAGATCGCCAGTAGAACGCCCCTTGCGGAACCCATACTGGCGATCAGATAGAAGGTTAGAAGTAGAAAGGTGTTTTTGAATCTTCCGGTTAAGGATTGATTCAAAAGCTTTAGATAGACAGGGAAGTAATGCTATATAGCGGTAGTTTGAGGGATTGGAACGGTCACCCTTCTTAGGCACAGGCTGTGCGAAGGAAAGGTGGAGCTATTACAGAAAGTTTGAGCGAAGAGTTCAGCCTCAGAGATAGATTAGACGGTAGTGCTGCCGTCAGGGTTAAGGAAAGGAGGGAAAGAGGAAGAAGTGAAATTGGAGGAGAAGTCACGGAAAGAATTGGAAAAAGCAAGGTTTTGACATTTTCTATTGATGAAAGAGGTTTTGGTAAGTCGAAGAATAGATTTGGCACGATTCCGGACAGAGATGTAAAGATCATGGTTAGCAGGAGTGCGAAGGCTCTGGTACCTTTTGTGAGCTGCCTCTCTGTCTTTAATAGCCCGAGAACAATCGTGATTAAACCAAGGGTTTTTAGCATGAGGAGTAGAAAAAGTACGTGGAATGTAGGCCTCCATTCCAGAAACAATCACCTCTGTGATGCGCTGGGCACACACAGAGGTGTCTTTCTCCTAGAAGCAGTAATCATTCCACGGGAAATCGGAAATATACATCTTCTGGTCGTCCCACCGAGCTGAAGCAAAATGCCAGAAGCATCGTCTCTTCGGTGGGTCCAAAGGATGTACAGGAGCGATAGGACAGGATACATAAATAAGGTTGTGATCGGAGGAGCCCAACAGAGAAAACAGTTTGACAGAATAAGCAGAAGGATTAGAGGTAAGGAAGAGGTCTAGAATGTTGGCCCTGTCTCCAAGACGGTCGGCAATACATGTAGGGTGCTGAACCAGCTGCTCTAGATTGTTGAGGATAGCAAAATTGTAGGCTTGTTCACCAGGCTGCTCAGTGAAAGAGGATGAAAGCCAAAGCTGGTGGTGAACATTGAAATCTTCCAAACTGGAGATTTCAGCGATGGGACAGTGAGCCAAAATGTGCTCCACTTTAGAGTTCAAGTAGTCAAAGAATTTTACAAAGTTAGTAGAGTTAGGTGAGAGATAAACAGCACATATGTATTTAGTAATAGAATGACAATGAAGTCTTAGCCAGATGGTGGAAAATTCAGAAGAGTCAAGGTCACGAGAGCAAGTAATGTCGATACGCACGTAGGCGCAACATCCAGCTTTGCATTGAAATTTAGGATAGAGATAGTAGGAGGGAACAGAGTAGAGATTGGTGTCAGTAGCCTCAGAAACCTGTGTTTCGGTGAGGAAGAGAAGGTGAGGTTTAGAGGATGAGAGATTGTGTTCCACAGAATGGAAGTTAGAACTAAGACCACGAATCTTGCAGAAACTGAAAAGGAGGTTCGAGGAGTTATCAGGACACCTCTTAAGTCGGCATCCAGAAGGGGAGTCCTCCCTGGGGGAATGTATGGGGGTTTGTATGTTACACTATATTTATCGATGCATATGACTGGTGTTTTTTGTATACATAAACATTCAAATATGTTATTGAAAAAAATAGCTTGAATATCTATCACAACAGTTGATTTTCACGTATTCCCGAACTAGAAATGCGCAGGTACCACGTCCATGGAAAATCCCGCTCTGTTGATTAACAGATGAAATGAAACAGACTATCGTCTGGACGATAGGGTATGTGGTATGGGTATCTATGTAAATCTCTGTAAATCTGAGAAGAGACAAGGAGAGGTATGGCAGCAGTCTTGTTGAGAACGTCGAGGGCCATTTCAGTGCAAATGACCTCTGACCTGCCTACTGAGCCCTGAAGAACCTCTGCTCTCGGTCTCTCTCTCAAGCAAGCGATATCCGAAGATAACTGGTTGCTTCGTCAATGACAAAAATGTCATCGCCTTTGCTGTCCTTCATCTTCCACCTTTGGTTAGATAGTTAGTGTAGCTTGTCACAAACAACCTCGTAAGGACCAGCAGGTCTGCTGTTGTTTGTTTTTACTTTGTGTTCCTTTGTGACATGGATGAGTAGAGAGCGCTTTGGAGTGAGTACTTTGAGCAATTGTTCACGGCAGATGCTCAAATTGAGCAGCCCTAACCAACGCAAGATGGCGCCACTATAAACACTCGCCTGTGCCAGAACGGGCTGGGCCGACCATCAGGCCCCACCTGGAAGAAGCCTTGGGCCGACCATCAGGCCCCACCGGGAAGATGCCTACCGGCGCAATAGGCAACAACGTAAAAACAAAAAAAATAGTAACAACAGTAGTAGTAGTAACTGTTGATCCACCCATTGGCAAAAGCCTCTCTGAAGAAAATCAGAGGGGCTGTGGCAAGATTTGGGTCTGGAAAGGTAACTGGTGTTTGTAACATCAGTATGGAACTCATCAAATCTGGAGGTGAGCCCATGCATGATCCGCGAGTTGCATGAGGTCTTGAACTACAATATTGTAATCTGGTACAATAGTACCTCCTGATTGTAACAACTACAGTGGTATTTCACTGGTCAGTGTCAAGCATTGGTGAAGTTGACGAGGCTTGAGCAGTCTGGGTTTACGCCTTGTAAGTCAATAACTGACCGTCGTGAACTGGTGGACTGTCAACGTGAGGTTCGACAAGGGACGCTTGCAGCCTAAGTCGATCTCAAGAAGGCATTTGATTCAGTGCACCGCGAAACACTCTCCGGCAACGTTGTGGGATTCCTTCAAGGATCATTACTCTATTAACTGGTCTTTACTCTGAGTCAGAGTGTGCTGTGAAATGTGTGCTGGGGAAGGGCGTATCCAACTTTTCTTTCCTGAAAACACAAGCGAGCCTGGGGTGTCTCTTTCCCCTGTTGCTTTCAACACTTATATGGACTGAGTATTAGGCAGAGTTGTGGAGCAAAGTCATTGTGGAGCATCTGTTGGCAATGCCAAGGTCACTGATCTGGCTTTGCCGATGATGCAGTAACCTTCATCAAGTTGCTGGAGGCTCTGGTAATGGGTCTACAGGCCCTACACGAGAAGGCAAAGCCTTTGGAAATGCAGGTTACCTTTGCCACTACTAAGATACAAATGTTTGGAAGCTCACTGGATGAAAAAGTTATGTGTGTTTATGCATGTGTAAAGAACATTGATATCTTGGAAAATTTCACATACCTTTGTAGCTCACTAAGCATAACACTGCAGCAATGCAAAGTGCCCATGACGTATGTCGTTAGTAAGATCAGAGGAGCTGTCAGCACGATTGATTGATTGATTGATTGATTTAAATTAGGCGCCGCAACAGCCAGGGTCATATGGCGCCGCATTCAATGTGTTAAAAACTATAAAAAAAAGACTAAACTAAAAGGGCTAAAAAAGGAACCTAAAAAAGTAAACTAAGATCAAAGCCAAACAAAACGAGACGAAACAAATCACACAGAAAACGGTCATAACTCATGGAGAAGGCCAGCCTTCTCCATACAGAGAAGTACCTCATGTCCCGGGGAAAGGCATCTCCCTCCCAGCATCAGCGAGAGACGGAATGATCCGTCTTCTCCCCGACACTGCGACAGGTATCGCACTCTCAGGTCCCCCAAACTGGGGCACTCGACCAGCAAGTGCCGCACGGTCAGGGGAACCAAGCAGTCATCACAATAAGGCTGCACTCCCCGGGACATGAGGTAACCATGTGTTAGACGCGTATGACCCGTCCGAAGACGGGTCAAGGCTGTCTGCGAGCGACGGTCACGGACACTTTCGTATGACCAAGGACCAGACACAGTCCTGGTAATCTCTCCCATTTTGGAAGTCGCACCCCGAGCATTCCACCTCTCCTGCCAACTGGCAAGAATTGCCTTGCGAATCTCTGGAAACATATATGTACATGGGACAGCACTAGGAGGGGCAGCTCTAGCTGCTGCCTCCCTTGCAAGTCCATCAGCTCGTTCGTTCCCGTGTACGCCAACGTGTCCTGGAACCCAACAAAACCCAACGCGATATCCCCTGTTGCTGAGCAAATACAACCACTCGAGAGCAGATAAAACTAGGGGATTAACAGAGGGAGTAAAGGAGCCCAGCGCAGAAAGAGCGCTACGAGAATCACTAAAAATCATAAAAGAGTCCACAGGAAGGGTAAAAATAATCTATAAAGAGAGGACTATTGCAGACAGCTCTGCAGTAAATACAGAAGCAACAGAAGAAAGACTACCTCCCCGACAGAAGGAGGAACACAACACCAAAGCCAACTCCAGCATCCAATTTAGAGCCATCAGTAAAGACAGGGATGGAGTCCGAGTGTTCAGTGAAATGCTCTAAAAATAAGGCTCGGGACGCATATGGCGGTAAATCCCTCTTACTATCTATAGTGGGAGAACACAAGGATACACCGGGCAACTGCCAGTATCCAACCCTAGGTACTCGATAAGGGCAGATAGGAATGGGAGGGAAAGACAACGGTGTCATGGCAGACGCTACCCGAAACCCAAAAGGTTTAGGGAGACTAGGTCGCTCATCATATGCAGGCGAACGGGAATCCCGCAAAATTGACACAAAAGGAACTGATTCTGGAAGGCGTTGGACGCGGAACCAGCAACGGAATAGAGAGGACTGGCGTCTCAAATCCAGAGGCAGGACGCCAGCATCCACGAGGAGGCTAGGTATCGGTGAAGACCGGAATGCACCAGTAGCCAAGCGGACCCCGGCGTGATGTACTGTACACGCATAGGTGAGCCTCCTTGGCGGAGGAGTATACCTCGCAGCCATATTCCAACTTGGAAAGGATGAGTGTTCTGTGGAGGAGGAGTAGCGTGTCCCTGTCTGCACCCCAAGAGGTATGAGCTAAAACACGAAGGAGGGACAGGGCTTTCTGACAAGCCGCCTTAACGTAACGTAAATGAAGCACCCAGGTTAGGCGGCTATCAAATAAAAGACCGAGGTAACGAGTCGTCTCTACACAGGACAGTCGCCTATTACCAAGATATAAGTCAGGGTCCGGATGAACGCCTCGAAGACGACAGAAATGCATAGCTACTGTCTTTGAGGACAAAAATCGAAAGCCGCGCGTATTTGCCCAATTGGCGACTCTATTTATAGTCAATTGCAGTTTTCGTTCAATCAACGACATCCTTGCCGCATAAAACGAAATGGATAAATCGTCTACATATAAGGAGCTATGAACTCCATCAGGCAGGACACCAACGATTCCATTAATAGCCACAGCAAATAGCGCAACACTGATAATACTTCCCTGTGGTACACCATCCTCAAGTGGACAAACCTCGGAAAGAGTACTCCCCACTCTAACCCGTAAAAGACGATGAGATAAAAACTCCTGAATAAAAACAGGGAGACGGCCACGAAGACCAAACTCAAACAGGTTAAGTACTGTCAGCACGAGCATAAAGCTGAATGACAAAAATGATTGCAACCTTGTGGCAGAGCTGGTTGCAAATATAAGATGCACATTAGCAATGCTGGCAAACACGGGAGTGGTAGGTAATTTTATGAACTGAAAATTACACTAACTCATATTGGGTCATGACATAGACTCTGTATCCTTGACGGATGTCGGCGGAACCGCCTAAATATTAGGCGGGCAAACTCTCAAAACAAAATTAAGGCGTCCTGACTTTATTTTTTTTTTTACCTAGCCTAACCAAATTTTGCATGTAGCCCCCCACTGGTAATGCGCATGGACCCATGAAGTCACATTTTCATTTCAGTTCGTTTTAGTATCGATAACAAATATAAAACCTTTAAGCATCGCTAAAACATGACACTAACATCCCTTCTGCCCACTCAGTCTCTGCTTTTTAAAGCCACTGTTGCTTGAGAGAGAGAGAGAGAGAGAGAGAGAGAGAGAGAGAGAGAGAAAAAAGTTACTGCAAAATAAGCCTAGTGTTCTTAAATACAAAATAATAACTTCGTATTCGTAAATGCAACATAATAACCTAGTTTTATAAATGCAAAATAATCGCTTAGTATTCATAAATGCAAAAAAATAGCCTAGTTTTCCTAAATGGAAAATAATAATTTAGTATTCCTAAATGCAAAATAATAGCCTTGATTCCTAAATGCAAAATAATAGCTTAGTATTCCTAAATGCAAAATAGTCTAGATTTCTAATAGCCCAGGAGCATTAGTGTTGAACCGGGAAAAAAATGTAGAAAGCTGATTTTTTCAGGAAATCTATCTAGTAACATGGTACAAAGTCCCCTAAAATCCAGGCTGTGTAAAATTCACAATCCAAGATGACCGCTGATGAGTCGACCAGACACCAGAAAGACACTAAAAATGTAATAACTTTGTTACTATTCATCAGAGAGAAATTATTTTGGGGTCTAATCCCATGTTTTTGTGGGCAAGGAGTGTAAATATACCGTTCGAAATTCAATCCAAGCATTACTTTCAAAATAACCATTGCTGTCTCAAGAAATTATTCTGCCAAATTGCGGAACTACCATAAGTAATCTGGTTCACGAAAAGGGCACAAGATTAAATTAACGAAATCCAATTTCAGTAGGATGTTAACCGCTACAAACTGTGAAACATACAATACATAGAAAGGCATAGCCATACAGCATATCTATCAAGAAGCAAATAATACAACAAAGAAACCATTGATCCAGTCTGGCAGGTACCAAATGTGAATACATTTATGTCATAATTATTACAACACAATTTTAGTTTCAACCCTCATCTGAATCTATGGACTGGCTGTTGTTACATGTCCTCCCAATACACGAGGAACACATCTCAGTGTAAAATAGCCCAGCTCTGTAACAACTGCATTTTTTCCACATCCTATTATGCACCCACATGAGATCATTCGCAACACCCGATCAGGTGGCACAGGTTGGTCTGTTGCAACTGGAAGCAACCTTCCATCATGTACTTTCCATCCCCATTCAGTAGGTGCCAGCTCATTTCCGGACCACTGCTGCACTGCTAAGTAGGCCCGATATGAATGATATTTGGTGGCAGCTGATGTTGGTGGCAGGCTCTCTAAGTTGACTCCACTTGAGTACACAGGTTTTCTACCAACCTTCCTCATGTACAGTACATACCGAAGCATATCCAGAGAGGTGGACTGAACTGCCCCATACAGTTTTAGCAAAAATTGTTCTCCAACTCTTGCCACCTCTTCATGACTTGATGAAGGCTGACATCCAACATTCCCCATTCGTTCCTGCCTTCAATAATGGACACTGCCTTCATCTTACCTACATCGTATAAGGCTGAAACAGTATCACAGCCTGTTATAGCATGTAGGAACAAGAGATTGGTTTTAAGGTTGGGACTGATGGCCTGTTGAATAGCATGTATGCTGTAAACTGATGGATCACGTTCAAACATCATGAAAATGTTCATATCTGTAGTTGCCTGTGCAGTGAGCATCACCAGCAAATCAGTATCCTTCCCAACAACTACAACTGGTCGTTCATGGTCACCAGCTGCTGCAGTCAGTGATGTGGCTACAACGAGATGATCTGCATCTGCAGTGCTCTGCTAACAGTTCACACCATTAGACTTAATTTTTTCATGAGTATACCAATCAACCGCTGCTTGTTCTTACTGTTTGCCAGGAATGACGTTTGGGAGGTGGTAGGCACCATGTCCACCTCAAATATAATACCTGCATATGCATTCTGGACTGCTCTCCTGTGTTGTTCTAGTGCTTTTGTTGATATGGTGCAATCGAATCCATCAAATATGATTGCTGAGCCCCTTCCATAATAATTAAGAACATGTGTCACATAGGTGTCACACACCTTTCCATATGTAGCGTCACATGACCAAGTTACACTGTGTAAGAGGTGGCCACCATCAATAATGAATTGTAAGTTCTCGGGAATCTGTAACTGGCCATTCACCTTTGACTTCAGCATAATGGCAAGGACACTTTTGATGTTTTTGCGCATCATCCCATGATGAAAAAGGGAGGGAGGGTGGGTCCCAAATTCATAACAAAGGAAATCCCGAATTTCATTATGATGCTTCATAATACATGTCACACGCATGAAAAGAACGGCTGCGTTGACTTCCACACTCTGTCCTCTTATAGAAACTTGAGATCTAGCGCTGCTGATTGACAAAACTCTGTCTTTTCGCTTCATTTTCTGATCAGCATAGTTGTGTCCTGTCATTGCTTCTGCTCCAGCTTTCCCCACTGTGTATGATTCATCAGCATTTGCTGCAGTATTAGCAGCTTCACCAGTAGAAATACAGACAAGAGATTCATACCCTTGATATGAGGACGGGGAATGTGTAGAAAGCCAATTAATGAAAGTTTCACAATCCTGACTGTCACGTGCTGTTCTGGATGGACGTAAATCAGCATGCTGGTCTGATGTGCTGTTATGAACACCACAGAAGTTTTCCAGTGCATTGCAGATAGGAACACATTTTGGAGTTACAAAGACCCATTTGGTCACAGTGCTATCAGTTATTCCCCTACCACGAGCCAGTTCACCAAATGTCTTCAATAATCTCATGAGTTCTTGCTTAATTATTTGGTCTGTAAAATTCCCACTCCAAAATGTATCACTTCTCCGTATTGTGAGGTAACCATGCTTGGGGAAATTTAGAAATTCAGTTTCACCCATGATTTCAGGTAGCTTCTTCATTGAGTCAAGATACAAACGTGATGATTTAGCATAAGCAGTATGGTCTGCTGCATGGAATATCGGGATCATTTACTCACAGCATGAAGATGCAAATGCCAGTCTTCTGTGCGCTCTGCTCTGATAAAGAGCATAATTACTTGCACCTGCTTTAAATACTGGATCCATAACTTGCCTGTACGACTTTGTCTAGCAGCATCTGCCATGAGATCATGTAAAATGTGAGTCAGCTGCTGAACTACCTCTTCATTCATAATGCTACTCATGTCACACTCCCTGGCAAGGAGCATTATTTGAACAGAGCAAAACTGACTGATATCCATCCCAATCAGACAACCTGGTGTCTGTAGTAAGATCCTCACAAGAGCAGCTGCTGTGAGTAAATGGGCACGAAGAGCTCTTGCATATGCATGCCCTGTCACCATATGATTCACTGTGTTTGGCGCATAGACTGTCTGCCACAGACTCTCCAAACCACTACCGCCCATTATGTAGCCAATAGATCCCATGAATGACATCAGAAGGTGAAACCCACCAAGCCTGACTATTGTGTTCTTGAGCTCAGGGGAGGCCTTAACAGCTTTGATATAAAGTGTCTGTTCAAATGTCACAAGAAACTTTCCACAAAATGGTTGATTGCTGAGAGGGAGCTGGGTGGATGAATGGAAGAATTTCTATCTTGCTTTTGTGATTATTGTCCCCTGTGACTGCCACCTGCATGAATCCACTCCAGGAAGGACACTCTGCTGCAGGAATAGCTTGGGAAAAACTAGCAAACTATATACTGTCCAGATATTTAGCCAGGTTCAACAGGGCTGGGAGTGGTTGAGGGGGTTCAGGTGGGTCAATTATGACTGACTTCAGTCCTGCAGATTTAGGTTTTTTGTATGGCTTTATGGGCACATGACTGAACTGTCCCATCTGCACTACAGATCTGATACTGGTGGACCTTTGTAGCAGAGATGAAACCTGATCTGTTGCTGCTGGGGTTACACATGCAATGCCACCCTTGGTATGCCACGTGCCATGACATGTTAGAGTGCGAACATTTATATCTACATTGTCAAAAATAAAATTGACTAGATCTCCAGAAAGGTAAAAAAACTGCTCTCCTTTTGGTAAAAGGGCATCATATAGTCTTTGAACCTCCCTGTAGTTATCTGCAAAAGATAAACTACCGAGAAGATCAATGAGTTCACGTGACTCCAGTTTTCTATTAATATACACAGATATTCCTAGCAAAATTGGTGATATGAATGAACGAGGTCTGACAGCAGATATTATACTATGGGCAATAGCGGTGCGACGTCTTTCTGCTACTGCTCTGTCATTTGATTTAGTCTTGGTTATCACTTCTAGGAGACGCCTTAACCCTATACGTTCCGACCCCTTGAGATTTTTCGCCCTCGTATAGCCAGCATCGTATTGATTTTTCTGAACAACAATAACGCTCGTGAACACTAAGTACTGGAACCTAATCAATGGTGTAAAGCAATAGTGAATAATGAGTGAAAAGAAACTCTCAAGAAATAAAATCCTTTTCTCCCTCTTCCTCCTATTCTTCCTTCTTTTCTTCTTCTTCCTCCTCTTCCTATTCTTCCTTCTTTTCTTCTTCTTCTTCCTCTTCTTCCTTCTTTTCCTCCTCCTCTTCTTTTCCTCCTCCTCTTCTTTCTCCTTTTCTTCTTCCTCCTCTTCCTCTTCTTCCTCCTCTTCCTCCTTTTCCTTTTCTCGCTAGCGTCTCGCCTCTTTTTCTTCCTCTTCCTTTTCTTCTGCCTCTTCCTCTTCTTCCTCTTCCCTTCCTTCTTCCTCTTCTTCTTCATCTTCCTCCTCTTCCTGTTCTTCCTCCTCCTCTTCTTCCTCTATTTCCTCCTCTTCTTCCTCTTACTCTTCTTCCTGCTCTTCCTCCTTTCCTTCCTCCTCTTCTTCCTCCTTTTCCTCTTCTTCCTCCTCTTCCTCTTCTTTCTCCTTTTCCCTCTTCCCTCTTTCCCCCTCCTCTTCCTCTTCTTCTTTTTCCTTTTCCTCTTCCTCTGCTTCCTACTTTTCCTCCTCTTCCTAGCTTCTCGTCCTACTCTTCTTCCTCATTCTTCCTCTCACTCTTCCTTTTCTTCTTCCTTCTCATCTTCTTCCTTTTTCTTGATTTTGCTCTTCTTCTTCCTCCTCTTCCTCTTTCTCTTCTTCCTCCTCTCCCACC